>NC_073233.2:918500-1220500 GCF_029281585.2 Gorilla gorilla gorilla | reverse complement strand
ATAGCAGTGTAGATATTTCCATGTATATACAGATAGCTGTGTAGGTATTTCCATGTTCATACAGATAGCGGTGTAGATATTTCCACGATCATACGGATGGCGGTGTAGTTATTTCCATATTTAAAAAGATAGCGGAGTAGTTATTTCCATGTTCATAGAGATAGCGGTGTAGATATTTCCATGTATATACTGAGAGCGGTGTAGATATTTCCATGTTCATATGGATGGCGGTGTAGATATTTCCATGTTCATACAGATGGCGTTGTAGATATTTCCATGTTTATAGAGATGGCAGTGTAGATATTTCCATGTTTATACAGAGGGCGGTTTAGATATTTCCATGTTTACAGAGACAGCGGTGTAGATATTTCCATGTTGATACGCATAGCTGTGTAGATATTTCCATGTTTATACAGGTACCGTTGTAGATATTTACATGTTTATAGAAATGGCGGTCTAGATATTTTCTGGTTTATACAGATAGCAGTGTAGATATTTCCATGTTCATAGAGATAGCGGTGTAGATATTCCCAATTTTATACAGATAGCTGTTTAGATATTTCCATGTTCATACAGATGGCGGTGTAGATATTTTCATGTTTCTACAGATGGCGGTGTACGTATTTCCATGTTTATGGAGAGGGAGGTCTAGATATTTTCATGTTTATGGAGATAGCGGTGTAGTTATTTCCATGTTTAGAGAGAGAGCGGAGTTGATATTTCCATGTTCGTTCAGATAGCGCTGTAGATATTTCCATGTTCATAGAGATAGCGGTGTAGATATTTCCATGTTTATACAGATAGCGGTGTAGATATATCCATGTTTATACAGATAGCGGTGTAGATATTTCCATATTTATACAGATAGCGGTGTAGATATTTCCATGTTTATAGAGATGGCGGTCAAGATATTTCCTTGTTTATACAGATAGCGGTTTAGATTTTCCATGTTTACAGAGATAGCGGTGTAGATATTTCCATTTTTATACAGATAGCAATGTACATATTTCCATGATCATACAGATAGGGGTGTAGATATTTCCATGTTTATAGAGATGGCAGTGTAGATATTTCCATGTTCATACAAAAGGCGGTGTAGATATTTCCATGTTTATAGAGATAGTGGTGTAGTTATTTCCTTGTTTATGAAGAAAGCTGTGTAGATATTTCCATGTATATGCAGTTAGGTGTGTAGATATTTCCATGTTCATACATATAGCGGTGTAGATATTTCCAAGTTCATTCAGATAGCGGTGTAGATATTTCCATGTTCCTATAGATAGCAGTGTAGATATCTCCAAGTTCATACAGGTAGCGGTGTAGATATTTCCATGTTCATACAGATGGCGGTGCAGATATTTCCATGTTTATAGAGATGGTGGTGTAGATATTTCCATGTTTATACAGATAGCGGTGTACATATTTCCATGTTTACACAGATAGCGGTGTAGATATTTCCATGTTTATAGAGATGGCAGTCTAGATATTCCCTCGTTTATACAGATAGCGGTGTAGATATTACCATGTTCATAGAGATAGTGGTGTAGATAATTCCAATTTTATACAGATAGCAGTGTAGTTATTTCCATGCTCATACAGATAGCGGTGTAGATATTTCCACATTTATCGAGATGGCGGTGTAGATATTTCCAAGTTCCTACAGATGGCGGTGAAGATATTTCCATGTTCATACAGATGGCGGTGTACATATTTTGAAGTTTATAGAGATAGTGGTGAAGTTATTTCCATGTTTATAGAGAAAGCTGTGTAGATATTTCCATGTATATGCAGATGGCTGTGTAGATATTTCCATGCTCATGGAGATAGCGGTGTACATAATTCCGTGTTCATCCAGATGCCGGTGTTGATATATCCATGTTCATACAGATGGCGGTGTAGGTATATCCCTGTTCATACAGATGGCGGTGAAGATATTTCCATGTTTATACAGATGGCGGTGTAGATATTTCCATGTTCATGCAAATGGCGGTGTAGATATTTCCATGTTTATAGAGATGGCGGTGTACATATTTCCATGTTCCTACAGATGGCGGTGTAGGTATTTCCATGTTCATACAGATGGCGGTGAAGATATTTGCATGTTCATACAGATGTATGTGTACATATTTCCATGATCATACAGATGGCGGTGTAGATATTTCCATGTTCATACAGATTTCGCGGTAGATATGTCCAAGTTCATACAGATGGCGGTGTAGATATTTCCATGTTTATATAGATTGCGGTGAAGATATTTCCATGTTTATACAGATGGCGGTGTAGGTATTCCCATTTTTATTCAGATGGTGGTGTACATATTTCCATTTTATACAGATAGCGGTGTAGATATTTCCATGTTCATACAGATGGCGGTGAAGATATTTCCATCTTTATAGAGATAGCGGTGTAGAGATTTCCATGTTCATACAGATAGCGGTTTAGATATTTCCATGTTTATAGAGATGGCGGTGTAGATATTTCCAAGTTCATACAGATGGCGGAGTAGATATTTCCATGTTTATAGAGATGGTGGTGTAGATATTTCCATGTTTATACAGATGGCGGTGCAGATATTTCCATGTTTATAGAGATAATGGTGTAGATATTTCCATGTTTATGAACATAGCGGTGTAAATATTTCCATGTTTATAGAGACAGCGGTGTAGACATTTCCATGTTAATAGAGATAGCATTCTAGATATTTCCATGTTTCTACAGATAGCGGTGTAGATATTTCAATGTTCATACAGATAGTAGTGTAGATATCTCCATGTTTATAGAGATAGCGGTGTAGACACTTCCCTGTTTTACAGATAGCAGTGTTGATATTTCCATGTTTATACAGATAGCGGTGTAGATATTTCCATGTTTATACAGATAGTGGTGTAGATATTTCCGTGTTTATACAGATAGCGGTGTAGGTATTTCCATCTTTATAGTGACGGCGCTGTGGATATTTCCATGTTCAAACTGATGGCGGTGTAGAAATTTCCATGCTTACACAGATAGCGGTGTAGACATTTCCATGTTTACACAGATACCGTGGTAGGTATTTCCATGTTTATAGAGGTAGCGGTGTAGATATTTCCATGTTTATACAGATAGCTGTGAAGATATTTCCACGTTTATAAAGGTAGCGGTGTAGATATTTCCATGTTCATACAGACAGCGGTTTAGATATTTTCAGGTTTATACAGATAGCGGTGTAGATATTTCCATGTTTTTACAGATAGCCTTGTAGATATTTCCATGTTTATACAGACGGCGGTGTAGATATTTTCATGTTTCTACAGATGGCGGTGTACGTATTTCCATGTTTATGGAGAGGGCGGTCTAGATATTTTCATGTTTATGGAGATAGCGGTGTAGTTATTTCCATGTTTAGAGAGAGAGCGGAGTTGATATTTCCATGTTCGTTCAGATAGCGCTGTAGATATTTCCATGTTCATAGTGATAGCAGTGTAGATATTTCCATGTATATACAGATAGCTGTGTAGGTATTTCCATGTTCATACAGATAGCGGTGTAGATATTTCCACGTTCATACGGATGGCGGTGTAGTTATTTCCATATTTAAAAAGATAGCGGAGTAGTTATTTCCATGTTCATAGAGATAGCGGTGTAGATATTTCCATGTATATACTGAGAGCGGTGTAGATATTTCCATGTTCATATGGATGGCGGTGTAGATATTTCCATGTTCATACAGATGGCGTTGTAGATATTTCCATATTTATACAGATAGCGGTGTAGATATTTCCATGTTTATAGAGATGGCGGTCAAGATATTTCCTTGTTTATACAGATAGCGGTTTAGATATTTCCATGTTTATAGAGATAGCGGTGTAGATATTTCCATTTTTATACAGATAGCAATGTACATATTTCCATGTTCATACAGATAGGGGTGTAGATATTTCCATGTTTATAGAGATGGCAGTGTAGATATTTCCATGTTCATACAAAAGGCGGTGTAGATATTTCCATGTTTATAGAGATAGTGGTGTAGTTATTTCCTTGTTTATGAAGAAAGCTGTGTAGATATTTCCATGTATATGCAGTTAGGTGTGTAGATATTTCCATGTTCATACAGATAGCGGTGTAGATATTTCCATGTTCATACAGATAGCGGTGTAGATATTTCCATGTTCCTATAGATAGCAGTGTAGATATCTCCAAGTTCATACAGGTAGCGGTGTAGATATTTCCATGTTCATACAGATGGCGGTGCAGATATTTCCATGTTTATAGAGATGGTGGTGTAGATATTTCCATGTTTATACAGATAGCGGTGTACATATTTCCATGTTTACACAGATAGCGGTGTAGATATTTCCATGTTTATAGAGATGGCGGTCTAGATATTCCCTCGTTTATACAGATAGCGGTGTAGATATTACCATGTTCATAGAGATAGCGGTGTAGATAATTCCAATTTTATACAGATAGCAGTGTAGTTATTTCCATGCTCATACAGATAGCGGTGTAGATATTTCCACATTTATCGAGATGGCGATGTAGATATTTCCAAGTTCCTACAGATGGCGGTGAAGATATTTCCATGTTCATACAGATGGCGGTGTACATATTTTGAAGTTTATAGAGATAGTGGTGAAGTTATTTCCATGTTTATAGAGAAAGCTGTGTAGATATTTCCATGTATATGCAGATGGCTGTGTAGATATTTCCATGCTCATGGAGATAGCGGTGTACATAATTCCGTGTTCATCCAGATGCCGGTGTTGATATATCCATGTTCATACAGATGGCGGTGTAGGTATATCCCTGTTCATACAGATGGCGGTGAAGATATTTCCATGTTTATACAGATGGCGGTGTAGATATTTCCATGTTCATGCAAATGGCGGTGTAGATATTTCCATGTTCTTAGAGATGGCGGTGTAGATATTTCCATGTTCATACAAATGGCGGTGTAGACATTTCCATCTTCATAGAGATGGCGGTGTAGATATTTCCATGTTTATACAGATAGCAGTGTAGTTATTTCCATGTTTATAGAGATTGCAGTGTAGATTTTTCCATTGATATACAGATAGCTGTGTAGATATTTGCATCTTCATAGAGATAGTGGTGTAGATATTTCCATGTTTTTACAGATAGCGGTGAAGATATTTCCATGTTTATACAGATATCGGTGTAGATATTTCTATGTTTCTACAGATAGCGGTGTGGATATTTGCATCTTCATACTGATGGCAGTATAGATATTTCCATGTTCATACAGATGGCGGTGCAGCTATTTCCATGTTCATAGAGATGGCGGTGTATATATTTCCAGTTTTATAGAGATAGCAGTGTAGTTATTTCCATGTATATAGAGATAGCGATGCAGCTATTTCCATGTTCATAGAGATGGCGGTGTATATATTTCCAGTTTTATAGAGATAGCAGTGTAGTTATTTCCATGTTTATAGAGATAGCGATGCAGAGTTTTCCATGTATGTACAGATAGCTATGTAGATATTTCCATGTTCATACAGATAGCGATGTAGATATTTCCATGTTCATAGAGATGGCGGTGTAGATATTTCCATGTTCATAGAGAAGGCGGTGTAGATATTTGCAATTCATAGTAATGGCGGTGTAGATATTTCCACGTTCATGCAGATGGTGGTGTAGATATTTCCATGTTTATAGAGATGGCAGTGTAGATATTTCCATGTTTATACAGAGGGCAGCTTGGATATTTCCATGTTTCCACAGATAGCGGTGTAGATATTTCCATGTTGATACATATAGCGATGTAGATATTTCGAAGTTTATAGAGATAGCGGAGTAGATATTTCCATGTTTATAGAGATATCGTTGTAGATATTTCCATGTTTATACAGATAGCATTATAGATATTTCCATGTTTGTACAGATAGCGGTGTAGATATTTCCATGTTCATAGAGATAGTGGTGTAGATATTCACAATTTTATACAGATAGCTGTTGAGATATTTCCATGTTCATACAGATAGCGGTGTAGATATTTCCACGTTTATAGAGATGGTGGTGCAGGTATTTCCGTGTTCATCCAGATGGCGTTGCAGATATTTCCATCTTTATACAGATGGTGGTGTAGATATTTCCATGTTTACACAGATAGCAGTGTGGATATCTCCATGTTTATACTGATAGCGGTGTAGATATTTCCATGTTCATACAGATAGCGGTGCAGATATTTAAATCTTAATACAGATGGTGGTGTAGATATTTCCATGTTCCTAAAAATGGTGGTGTAGATATTTCCATGTTCATACAGAGGGCGGTGTAGATATTTCCAAGTTTATAGATAGTGGTGTAGTTATTTCCACGTTTATAGAGAAAGCTGTGTAGATATTTCCATGTATATGCAGATAGCTCTGTAGCTATTTCCAAGTTCATACAGATAGCGGTGTAGATATTTCCACGTTCATCCGCATGGCGGTGTAGATATATCCATGTTCATACAGATGGCGATGTAGATATTTCCATGTTCATACAAATGGCGGTGTAGATATTTCCATGTTCGTAGAGATGGCGGTGAAGATATTTCCATGTTCATACAGATAGCGTTGTAGTTATTTCCATGTTTATAGTGATAGCAGTGTAGATATTTTCATTGATATACAGATAGCTGTGTAGATATTTCCATGTTCATACAGATAGCGGTGTAGATATTTCCATGTTCATACAGATAGCGGTGTAGATATTTGCATGTTCATAGAAATAGCGGTGTAGATATTTCCATGTTCATACAGATAGCGGTGTAGATATTTCCATGTTCATACAAATGGCGGTGTAGCGATTTCCATGTTCATAGAGATGGCGGTGTAGATATTTCCATGTTTATACGGATAGCAGTGTAGTTATTTCCATGTTTATAAAGATTGCAGTGTAGATTTTTCCATTGATATACAGATAGCTGTGTAGATATTTGCATCTTCATAGAGATAGTGGTGTAGATATTTCCATGTTTATACAGATAGCGGTGTAGATATTTCCATGTTTATACAGATATCGGTGTAGATATTTCTATGTTTCTACAGATAGTGGTGCGGATATTTGCATCTTAATACAGATGGCGGTGTAGATATTTCCATGTTCATACAGATGGCGGTGCAGCTATTTCCATGTTCATAGAGATGGCGGTGTATATATTTCCAGTTTTATAGAGATAGCAGTGTAGTTATTTCCATGTTTATAGAGATAGCGGTGTAGAGTTTTCCATGTATATACAGATAGCTATGTAGATATTTCCATGTTCATACAGATAGCGATGTAGATATTTCCATGTTCATAGAGATGGCGGTGTAGATATTTCCATGTTCATAGAGATGGCGGTGTAGATATTTGCAATTCATAGTAATGGCGGTGTAGATATTTCCACGTTCATGCAGATGGTGGTGTAGATATTTCCATGTTTATAGAGATGGCAGTGCAGATATTTCCATGTTTATACAGAGGGCAGCTTGGATATTTCCATGTTTCCACAGATAGCGGTGTAGATATTTCCATGTTGATACATATAGCGATGTAAATATTTCGAAGTTTATAGAGATAGCGGAGTAGATATTTCCATGTTTATAGAGATATCGTTGTAGATATTTCCATGTTTATACAGATAGCATTATAGATATTTCCATGTTTGAACAGATAGCGGTGTAGATATTTCCATGTTCATACAGATAGCGGTGTAGATAATTCCAATTTTATACAGATAGCAGTGTAGTTATTTCCATGTTCATACAGATAGCGGTGTAGATATTTCCATGTTTATGCAGATGGCGGTGTAGATATTTCCATATTTATAGAGGTGGCGGTGTAGATATCTCCATGTTTACACAGATATCGGCGTAGATATTTCCATGTTTACGCAGATAGCACTGTAGACATTTCCATGTTTACACAGATAGCGTTGTAGTTATTTACATGTTTGTAGAGATAGCGGTGTAGTTATTTCCATGTTTATACAGATAGCAGTGAAGATATTTCCAGGTTGACACAGATAGCGGTGTGGATATTTCCATGTTTATTCAGATAGCGGTGTAGATATTTCCATGTTTATACAGATAGCGGTGCAGATATTTCCATGTTCATACAGATAGCGGTGCAGATATTTCCATGTTCATACAGATAGCGATGTAGATATTTCCATGTTCATAAAGATAGCGGTTTAGATATTTCCATGTTCATACAGTTAGCGGTGTAGATATTTCCATGTTCATACAGCTAGCATTGTAGATATTTCCATGTTCATACAGATGGCGGTGTAGATATTTCCATGCTCATACAGATGGCGGTGTAGATATTTCCATGTTCATTGAGATGATGGTGAAGATATTTCCATGTTCATACGGATGGCGGGGTAGATATTTCCATGTTCATACAGATGGCGTTGTAGATATTTCCATGTTTATACAGAAAGCTGTGTAGATATTTCCATGTTTACACAGATAGCGGTGTAGACCTTTCCAAGTTTACACAGATAGCGTTGTAGATATTTACATGTTTATAGAGATAGTGGTTTAGTTATTTCCAAGTTTAAACAGATAGCGGTGAAGATATTTCCATGTTTACACAAATAGCGGTGTGGACATTTCCATGATTATACAGATAGCGGTGTAGATATTTCCATGTTCCTACAGTTGGCAGTGTAGATATTTCCATGTTCCTACAGATGGTATTGTAGATATTTCCATGTTCATACAAATGTCGGTGTAGATATTTCCATGTTCATACAGATAGCGGTGTAGATATTTCCATGTTCATAGAGATAGCGGTGTAGATATTTCCATATTCATCCAGATGGCGCTGAAGATATTTCCATGTTCATACAGATTTTGGTGTAGATATTTCCATGTTTATAGAGGTGGTGGTGTAGATATTTTCATGTTTATGCAGAGGGCGGTTTAGATATTTCCATGTTTACAGAGATAGCGGTGTAGATATTTCCTTGTTGATACACATAGCGGTGTAGTGATTTCCAAGTTTATAGAGATAGCGGTGTAGATATTTCCAAGTTTATAGAGATAGCGGTGTAGATATTTCCAATTTTATACAGAGAGCAGTGTAGATATTTCCATGTCCATACAGATAGCGGTGTCGATATTTCCACTTTTATAGAGATGGCAGTATAGATATTTCCATGTTCATACAGATGGCGTTGTAGACATTTCCATGTTTATATAGATGGAGGTGTAGATATTTCCATGTTTATACAGAGGGCGGTGCCGATATTTCCATGTTTATAGAGATGGCGGTGTAGATATTTCCATGTTTACACAGATAGCGGTGTGGATATCTCTATGTTTATACAGATAGCGGTGTAGATATTTCCATGTTCATGCAGAAAGCGGAATAGATATTTCCATCTTAATACAGATGGCGGTGTAGATATTTCCAAGTTCCTACAGATGGCGGTGTAGATATTTCCATGTTCATTCAGATGGCGGTGTAGATATTTCCAAGTTCATAGAGATAGCGGTGAAATTATTTCCATGTTTATAGATAAAGCTGTGTAGATATTTCCATGTATATGTAGATACCTGTGTAGATATTTCCATGTTCATACAGTTAGCAGTGTAGATAATTCTACGTCTATAGAGATGGCGGTGTTTATATTTCTATGTTCATACAGATGGTGGTGTAGATATTAACATGTTTATAGAAATGGCGGTGTGGATATTTCCATGTTTATACAGATGGCGGTGTAGATATTTCTATGTTTATAGAGAAGGCGGTGTAGTTATTTCCATGTATATACAGAAAGCGGTGTAGATATTTCCATGTTTTCACAGACAGCGGTGTAGATCTTTCCATGTTTACACAGATATCGTTGTAGATATTTACATGTTTATAGAGATAGCGGTGTAGCGGTTTCCATGTTTACACAGATAGCAGTGTTGATATTTCCATGTTTATACACATAGCGGTGAAGATATTTACATCCTAGTAGACATGGAGGTGTAGATATTTCCATGTTCATACAGGTAGCGGTGCAGATATTTCCATGTTCATTCAGATAGCGGTGTAGATATATCCATGTTCATACAGATAGCGTTGTAGATATTTCCATGTTCATATAGATGGCGGTTTAGATATTTCCATGTTTATAGAGATGGCGGTGTAGATATTTCCATGTTTATACAGAAAGCGGTGTAGATATTTCCATGTTTACACAGATAGTGGTGTAGACTTTTCCGTGTTTACACTGATAGCGTTGTAGATATTTACATGTTTATAGAGATAGTATTGTAGTTATTTCCATGTTTACACAGATAGCGGTGAAGATATTTCCATGTTTACACAGATAGCGGTGTGGACATTTCCATGCTTATACAGATAGCGGTGTAGATATTTCCATGTTTATAGAGATGGCGGTCTAGATATTTCCATGGTTACAGAGATAGTGGTGTAGTTATTTACAAGTTCATAGAGACAGCGTTGTAGATATTTCCATGTTTATACAGACAGCGGTGAAGATATTTCCATGTTTATACAGATAGCGGTGTAGATATTTCCATGTTTATACAGATAGCAGTGTAGATATTTCCATGTTTATAGAGGTAGTGGTGTAGATAATTTCAATTTTATACAGAGATCAGTGTAGATATTTCCAAGTTCATACAGATAGCGGTGTAGATATTTCCATGTTCATACCGATAGCGGTGTAGATATTTCCATGTTCATCCAGATGCCGTTGTACATATATCCATGTTCATACAGATGGCGGTGAAGATATTTCCATGTTCATACAGATGGCGGTGTAGATATTTCCATGTTCATACAAATGGCAGTGTAGATATTTCCATGTTCATAGAGATGGCGGTGTAGATATTTCCATGTTCATACAAATGGCGGTGTAGATATTTCCATGTTTATACAGATAGCAGTGTAGTTATTTCCATGTTTATAGAGATAGCAGTGTAGATATTTCCATTGATATACAGATAGCTGTGTAGATATTTGCATGTTCATTCAGATAGCGGTGTAGATATTTCCATGTTCATACAGATAGCGGTGTAGATATTTCCATGTTCATACAAATGGCGGTGTAGATATTTCCATGTTCATAGAGATGGCGGTGTAGTTATTTCCATGTTTATGCAGATAGCGGTATCGATATTTCCATGTTTATGCAGATGGTGGTGTAGATATTTCCATGTTTATAGAGATGGCGTTCTAGATATTTCCATGTTTACAGAGATAGTCGTGTAGTTATTTCCAAGTTTATTGAGACAGCGTTGTAGATATTTCCATGTTTATACAGATAGCGGTGAAGATATTTCCATGTTTATACAGATAGCGGTGTAGATATTTCCATGTTTATACAGATAGCAGTGTAGATATTTCCATGTTTATAGAGATAGTGGAGTAGATAATTTCAATTTTATACAGAGAGCAGTGTAGATATTTCCAAGTTCATACAGATAGCGGTGTAGATATTTCCACGTTTATAGAGATGGCGGTGTAGATATTTCCATGTTCATACAGATGGCCGTGTAGATATTTCCATGTTCATTGGGATGGCGGTGTAGATATTTTCATGTTTACACAGATGGCGGTGTAGATATTTCCATGTTTACACAGATAGCGGTGTAGAGATTTCCATGTTTACACAGATAGCAGTGTGGATATTTCCATGTTTTTGCAGATAGCAGTGTAGATATTTCCATGTTTATACAGATAGCGGTGCGGAAATTTCCATGTTTATACAGATAGTTGGGCAGATATTTCCATGTTTATGCAGGTAGCAGTGTAGATATTTCCATCTTAATACAGATGGAGGTGTAGATATGTCCATGTTCATACAGATGGCGGTGTAGATATTTCCATGTTCATACAAATGGCTGTGTAGATATTTACATGTTTATAGAGATGGCGGTGTAGATATTTTCATGTTCATACAAATGGCAGTGTAGATATTTCCATGTTCATAGAGATGGCGGTGTAGATATTTCCATGTTTATACAGATAGCGGTGTAGTTATTTCCATGTTTATAGAGATAGCAGTGTAGAAATTTCCATTGATATAGAGATGGCGGTGTAGATATTTACATGTTCATTCAGATCGCGGTGTAGATATTTCCATGTTCATACATATAGCGGTGTAGATATTTCCATATTCATACAGATAGCGGTGTAGATATTTCCATGTTCATACTGATAGCGGTGTAGATATTTCCATGTTCATACCAATAGCGGTGTAGATATTTCCATGTTCATGCAGATGGCGGTGTAGATATTTCCATGTTCATACAGATGGCGGTGTAGATATTTCCATGTTCGTACAGATGGCATTGTAGATATTTCCATGTTCATACAGGTGGCGGTGTAGATATTTCCCTGTTTATACAGATAGCAGTGTAGATATTTCCATGTTTATAGAGATAGGAGCGTAGATATTTCCATTGATATACAGATAGCTGCGTAGATATTTGCATGTTCATTCAGATAGCGGTGTAGATATTTCCATGTTCATACAGATAGCGGTGTAGATATTTCCATGTTCATACAGATAGCGGTGTAGATATTTCCATGTTCATACAGATAGCGGTGAAGATATTTCCATGTTTATACAGATAGCGGTGTAGATATTTCCATGTTCATACAGTTAGCGGTGTAGATATTTCCATGTTCATACAGATAGCGGTGTAGATATTTACATGTTCATGCAGATGGCGGTGTAGATATTTCCATGTTCATAGAGATGGCGGTGTAGATATTTCCATGTTTATGCAGATAGCGGTATAGATGTTTCCATGTTTATACAGATGGTGGTGTAGATATTTCCATGTTTATAGAGATGGCGGTCTTGATATTTCCATGTTTACAGAGATAGTCGTGTAGTTATTTCCAAGTTTATAGAGACAGCGTTGTAGATATTTCCATGTTTATACAGATAGCGGTGAAGATATTTCCATGTTTATACAGATAGCAGTGTAGATATTTCCATGTTTATACAGATAGCAGTTTAGATATTTCCATGTTTATAGAGATAGTGGTGTAGATAATTCCAATTTTATACAGAGAGCAGTGTAGATATTTCCAAGTTCATACAGATAGCGGTGTAGATATTTCCACGTTTATAGAGATGGCTGTGTAGATATTTACATGTTCATACAGATGGCGGTGTAGATATTTCCATGTTTATGGGGATGGCGGTGTAGATATTTTCATGTTTACACAGATGGCGGTGTAGATATTTCCATGTTTACACAGATAGCGTTGTAGACATTTCCATGTTTACACAGATAGCGGTGTGGATATTTACATGTTTTTGCAGATAGCAGTGTAGATATTTCCATGTTTATACAGATAGCGGTGCGGATATTTCCATGTTTATACAGAGAGTTGGGCAGATATTTCCATGTTTATACAGACGGCGGTGTAGATATTTCCATCTTAATACAGATAACGGTGTAGATATGTCCATGTTTGTACAGATGGCAGTGTAGATATTTCCGTGTTCATACAGATGGCGGTGTAGATATTTCGAAGTTTATAGAGATAGCGCTGTAGTTATTTCCATATTTATAGAGAAATCTGTGTAGGTATTTCCATGTATATTCAGATAGCTGTGTAGATATTTCCATGTTCATGCAGATAGCGGTGTAGATATTTCCATGTTCATCCAGATGCCGGTGCACATATATCCATGTTCATACAGATGGCGCTGAAGATATTTCCTTGTTCATACAGATAGCGGTGTAGATATTTCCATGTTCATACAAATGGCTGTGTAGATATTTACATGTTCTTAGAGATGGCGGTGTAGATATTTCCATGTTCATACAAATGGCGGTGTAGATATTTCCATGTTCATAGAGATGGCGTTGTAGATATTTCCATGTTTATACTCATAGCAGTGTAGTTATTTCCATGTTTATAGAGATAGCAGTGTATATATTTCCATTGATATACCGATATCTGTGTAGACATTTGCATGTTCATACAGGTAGCCGTCTAGATATTTCCATGTTCATACAGATAGCGGTGTAGATATTTCCATGTTCATACAGATAGCGGTGTAGATATTTCCATGTTCCTACAGATAGCGGTGTAGATATTTCCATGTTCATACAGATAGCGGTGTAGATATTTCCATGTTCATACAGTTAGCGGTGTAGCTTTTCCATGTTCATACAGATGGCGGTGTAGATATTTACATGTTCATACAGATGGCGGTGTTGATATTTTCATGTTTACACAGATGGCGGTGTAGATATTTCCATGTTTACACAGATAGCGGTGTAGACATTTCCATGTTTACACAGATAGCGGTATGGGTATTTCCGTGTTTTTGCAGATAGCAGTGTATATATTTCCGTGTTTATACAGATAGCGGTTCGGATATTTCCATGTTTATACAGATAGTTGGGCAGATATTTCAATGTTTATACAGACGGCGGTGTAGATATTTCCATCTTAATAAAGATGCCCGTGTAGATATGTCCATGTTTGTACAGATGGCGGTGTAGATATTTCCAAATTCATACAGATGGTGGTGTAGATATTTCGATGTTTATAGAGATAGCGCTGTAGTTATTTCCATATTTATAGAGAAATCTGTGTAGATATTTCCATGTATTTTCAGATAGCTGTGTAGATATTTCCATGTTCATGCAGATATCGGTGTAGATATTTCCATGTTAATCCAGATGCCGGTGCACATATATCCATGTTCATACAGATGGCGGTGAAGATATTTCCATGTTCATACAGACGGCGGTGTAGATATTTCCATGTTCATACAAATGGCTGTGTAGATATTTACATGTTCATAGAGATGGCGGTGTAGATATTTCCATGTTCATACAAATGGCGGTGTAGATATTTCCATGTTCATACAGTTAGTGGTGTAGATATTTCTATGTTCATACAGATGGCGGTGTAGATATTTACATGTTCATAGAGATGGCGGTGTAGATATTTCCATGTTCATAAAGATGGCAGTGTAGATATTTCCATGTTTATGCAGATAGCGGTATAGATATTTCCATGTTTATGCAGATGGTGGTGTAGATATTTCCATGTTTATAGAGATGGCGGTCTAGATATTTCCATGTTTACAGAGATAGTCGTGTAGTTATTTCCAAGTTTATAGAGACAGCGTTGTAGATATTTCCATGTTTATACAGATAGCGGTGAAGTTATTTCCATGTTTATACAGATAGCAGTGTAGATATTTTCATGTTTATAGAGATAGTGGAGTAGATAATTTCAATTTTATACAGAGAGCAGTGTAGATATTTCCAAGTTCATTCAGATAGTGGTGTAGATATTTCCACGTTTATAGAGATGGCGGTGTAGATATTTCCATGTTCATACAGATGGCGGTGTAGATATTTCCATGTTTATAGGGATGGCGGTGTAGATATTTTCATGTTTACACAGATGGCGGTGTAGATATTTCCATGTTTACACAGATAGCGGTGTAGACATTTCCATGTTTACACAGATATCGGTGTGCATATTTCCATGTTTTTGCAGAAAGCAGTGTAGATATTTCCATGTTTATACAGATAGCGGTGCGGATATTTCCATGTTTATACAGATAGTTGGGCAGATATTTTCATGTTTATACATACGGCGGTGTAGATATTTCCATCTTAATACAGATGCCGGTGTAGATATGTCCATGTTTGTACAGATGGCGGTGTAGGTATTTCCGTGTTCATACAGAAGGCGGTGTTGATATTTCGAAGTTTATAGATATAGCGCTGTAGTAATTTACATATTTATAGAGAAATCTGTGTAGATATTTCCATGTATATTCAGATAGCTGCGTAGATATTTCCATGTTCATGCAGATAGCGGTGTAGATATTTCCATGTTCATCCAGATGCCGGTGCACATATATCCATGTTCATACAGATGGCGGTGAAGATATTTCCATGTTCATAGAGATGGCGGTGTAGATATTTCCATGTTCATACAATTGGCTGTGTAGATATTTCCATGTTCATAGAGATGGCAGTGTAGATATTTCCATGTTCATAAAGATTGCTTTGTAGATATTTCCATGTTCATAGAGATGGCGGTGTAGTTATTTCCATGTTTATATAGATAGCGGTGTAGTTAACTCCATGTTTATAGAGATACCAGTGTAGAAATTTCCATTGATATAGAGATGTCGGTGTAGATATTTCCATGTTCATTCAGATGACGGTGTAGATATTTCCATGTTCATGCAGATAGCGGTGTAGATATTTCCATCTTCATACAGATAGCGGTATAGATATTTCCATGTTTATACAGACGGTGGTGCAGGTATTTCCATGTTTATTGAGATGGCGGTCTAGATATTTCCATGTTTATAGAGATAGAAGTGTAGTTATTTCCAAGTTTATAGAGACAGCGTTGTAGATATTTCCATGTTCATACAGATGGCGGTGTAGATATTTCGAAGTTTATAGAGATAGCGCTGTAGTTATTTCCATATTTATAGAGAAATCTGTGTAGATATTTCCATGTATATGCAGATAGCTGTGTAGATATTTCCATGTTCATGGAGATAGCGGTGTACATATTTCCATGTTCATCCAGATGCCGGTGTAGATATATCCATGTTCATACAGATGGCGGTGAAGATATATCCATGTTCATACAGATGGCGGTGTAGATATTTCCATGTTCATACAGATGGCGGTGTAGATATTTCCATGTTCATACAGATAGCTGTGTAGGTATTTCCATGTTCATACAGTTAGCGGTGTAGATATTTCCATGTTCATACAGATGGCGGTGTAGATATTTATATGTTCATACAGATGGCGTTGTAGATATTTCCATGTTCGTACGTATGGCAGTGTAGATATTTCCATGTTCATACAGTTGGCGGTGTAGATATTTCCTTGTTTATACAGATAGTAGTGTAGTTATTTCCATGTTTATAGAGATAGCAGTGTAGATATTTCCATTGATATACAGATAGCTGTATAGATAATTGCATGTTCATACCAATAGCGGTGTAGATATTTCCATGTTCGTACAGATAGCGGTGTAGATATTTCCATGTTCGTAGAGATAGCGGTGTAGATATTTCCATGTTCCTACAGATAACGGTGTAGATATTTCCATGTTCATACAGATAGCGGTGTAGATATTTCCATGTTCATACAGTTAGCGGTGTAGATATTTCCATGCTCATACAGATGGCGGTGTAGATATTTACTTGTTCATACAGATGGCAGTGTATATATTTCCATGTTCGTACAGATGGCGGTGTAGATATTTCCATGTTCATAGAGATGGCGGTGTACATATTTCCATGTTTATGCAGATAGCGGTATAGATATTTCCATGTTTATACAGATGGTGCTGTAGATATTTCCATGTTTATTGAGATGGCGGTCTAGATATTTCCATGTTTATAGAGATAGTGGTGTAGTTATTTCCAAGTTTATAGAGACAGCGTTGTAGATATTTAAATGTTTATACAGATAGCGGTGAAGATATTTCCATGTTTATACAGATAGCAGTGTAGATATTTCCATGTTTATACAGATAACAGTGTAGATATTTCCATGTTTATAGAGCTAGTGGTGAAGATAATTTCAATTTTATACAGATAGCAGTGTAGATATTTCCAAGTTCATACATATAGCGGTGTAGATATTTCCATGTTCATACAGATAGCGGTGTAGGTATTTCCATGTTCATACCAATAGCGGTGTAGATATTTCCATGTTCATACAGTTAGCGGTGTAGATATTTCCATGTTCATACAGATGGCGGTGCAGATATTTACAAGTTCATACAGATGGCGGTGTAGATATTTCCATGTTCGTACGGATGGCAGTGAAGATATTTCCATGTTCATACAGGTGGCGGTGTAGATATTTCCCTGTTTATAGAGATAGCAGTGTAGATATTTCCATTTTTTTAGAGATAGCAGTGTAGGTATTTCCATTGATGTACAGATAGCTGTGTAGATATTTGCATGTTCATACAGATAGCGGTGTACATATTTCCATGTTCGTACAGATAGCGGTGTAGATATTGCCATGTTCATACTGATATCGGTGTAGATATTTCCATGTTCATACAGACAACGGTGTAGATATTTCCATGTTAATACAGATAGAGGTGTAGATATTTCCATGTTCATACAGTTAGCGGTGTAGATATTTCCATGTTCATACAGATGGCGGTGTAGATATTTACATGTTCATACAGCTGGCGGTATAGGTATTTTCATGTTCATACAGATGGCGGTGTAGATATTTCCATGTTCTTAGAGATGGCGGTGTAGATATTTCCATGTTCATACAGATAGCGGTGTAGATACTTCCATGTTTATACAGATAGCGGTGAAGATATTTCCATGTTTATACAGATAGCGGTGTAGATATTTCCATGTTTATACAGATAGCAGTGTAGATATTTGCATGTTTATAGAGATAGTGGTGAAGATAATTTCAATTTTATACCGAAAGCAGTGTAGATATTTCCAAGTTCATACAGATAGCGGTGTAGATATTTCCACGTTTATAGAGATGGCGGTGTAGATATTTCCATGTTCATACAGACGGCGGTGTAGATATTTCCATGTTTATAGAGATAGTGGTGTAGATAATTTCAATTTTATACCGGGAGTAGTGTAGATATTTCCATGTTTATAGAGATAGTGGTGTAGATAATTTCAATTTTATACCGAAAGCAGTGTAGATATTTCCATGTTCATACAGATGGCGGTGTAGATATTTCCATGTTTATGGGGATGGCGGTGTTGATATTTTCATGTTTACACAGATGGCGGTGTAGATATTTCCATGTTTACACAGATAGCGGTGTGGACATTTCCATGTTTACACAGATAGCGGTGTGGATATTTCCATGTTTTTGCAGATAGAAGTGTAGATATTTCCATGTTTATACAGATAGCGGTGCGGATATTTCCATGTTAATACAGATGTTGGTGTACATATGTCCATGTTCGTACAGTTGGCGGTGTAGATATTTCCATTTTCATACAGATGGCGGTGTAGATATTTTGAAGTTTATAGAGAAAGCGCTGTAGTTATTTCCATATTTATAGAGAAATCTGTGTAGATATTTCCATGTGTATGCACATAGCTGAGTAGATATTTCCATGTTCATGCAGATAGCGTTGTAGATATTTCCATGTTCATCCAGATGCCGGTGTAGATATATCCATGTTCATACAGATGGCGGTGAAGTTATATCCGTGTTCATACAGATGGCGGTGTAGATATTTCCATGTTCATACGGATAACGGTGTAGATATTTCCATGTTCATACAGATAGTGGTGTAGGTATTTCCATGTTCATACAGTTAGCGGTGTAGATATTTCCATGTTCATACAGATGGCGGTGTAGATATTTACATGTTCATACAGATGGCGGTGAAGATATTTCCATGTTCGTACTGATGGAAGTGTAGATATTCCATGTTCATACAGGTGGCGCGGTAGATATTTCCATGTTTATACAGATAGTAGTGTAGTTATTTCCGTGTTTATAGAGATAGCAGTGTAGATATTTCCATTGATATTCAGATAGCTGTGTAGATATTTGCATGTTCATACAGATAGCGGTGTAGATATTTCCATGTTCCTACAGATAGCGGTGTAGATATTTCCATGTTCATACAGATAGCGGTGTAGATATTTCCATGTTCATACAGATAACGGTGTAGATATTTCCATGTTCATACAGATAGCGGTGTAGATATTTCCATGTTCATACAGTTAGCGGTGTAGATATTTCCATGCTCATACAGATGGCGGTGTAGATATTTACGTGTTCATACAGATGGCAGTGTAGATATTTCCATGTTCATACAGATGGCTGTGTAGATATTTCCATGTTCATAGAAATGGCGGTGTACATATTTCCATGTTTATGCAGATAGCGGTATAGGTAATTCCATGTTTATACAGATGGTGGTGTAGATATTTCCATGTTTATTGAGATGGCGGTCTAGATATTTCCATGTTTATAGAGATAGTGGTGAAGATAATTTCAATTTTATACAGATAGCAGTGTAGATATTTCCAAGTTCATACAGATAGCGGTGTAGATATTTCCACGTTTATAGAGATGGCGGTGTAGATATTTCCATGTTCATACAGATGGCGGTGTAGATATTTCCATGTTTATAGAGATGGCGGTGTAGATATTTTCATGTTTACACAGATGGCGGTGTAGATATTTCCATGTTTATTGAGATGGCGGTCTAGATATTTCCATGTTTATAGAGATAGAAGTGTAGTTATTTCCAAGTTTATAGAGACAGCGTTGTAGATATTTCCATGTTCATACAGATGGCGGTGTAGATATTTCGAAGTTTATAGAGATAGCGCTGTAGTTATTTCCATATTTATAGAGAAATCTGTGTAGATATTTGCATGTATATGCAGATAGCTGTGTAGATATTTCCATGTTCATGGAGATAGCGGTGTACATATTTCCATGTTCATCCAGATGCCGGTGTAGATATATCCATGTTCATGCAGATGGCGGTGAAGATATATCCATGTTCAGACAGATGGCGGTGTAGATATTTCCATGTTCATTCAGATAGCGGTGTAGATATTTCCATGTACATACAGATAGCGGTGTAGGTATTTCCATGTTCATACAGTTAGCGGTGTAGATATTTCCATGTTCATACAGATGGCGGTGTAGATATTTATATGTTCATACAGATGGCGTTGTAGATATTTCCATGTTAATACGGATGGCAGTGTAGATATTTCCATGTTCATACAGGTGGCGGTGTAGATATTTCCATGTTTATACAGATAGTAGTGTAGTTATTTCCATGTTTATAGAGATAGCAGTGTAGATATTTCCATTGATATACAGATAGCTGTATAGATAATTGCATGTTCATACAGATAACGGTGTAGATATTTCCATGTTCGTACAGATAGCGGTGTAGATATTTCCATGTTCATACAGATAGCGGTGTAGATATTTCCATGTTCATACAGATAACGGTGTAGATATTTCCATGTTCATACAGATAGCGGTGTAGATATTTCCATGTTCATACAGTTAGCGGTGTGGATATTTCCATGCTCATACAGATGGCGGTGTAGATATTTTCTTGTTCATACAGATGGCAGTGTAGATATTTCCATGTTCGTACAGATGGCGGTGTAGATATTTCCATGTTCATAGAGACGGCAGTGTACATATTTCCATGTTTATGCAGATAGCGGTATAGATATTTCCATGTTTATACAGATGGTGGTGTAGATATTTCCATGTTTATTGAGATGGCGGTCTAGATATTTCCATGTTTATAGAGATAGAGGTGTAGTTATTTCCAAGTTTATAGAGACAGCGTTGTAGATATTTAAATGTTTATACAGATAGCGGTGAAGATATTTCCATGTTTATACAGATAGCAGTGTAGATATTTCCATGTTTATACAGATAACACTGTAGATATTTCCATGTTTATAGAGATAGTGGTGAAGATAATTTCAATTTTATACAGATAGCAGTGTAGATATTTCCAAGTTCATACAGATAGCGGTGCAGATATTTCCATGTTCATACAGATAGCGGTGTAGGTATTTCCATGTTCATACCAATAGCGGTGTAGATATCTCCATGTTCATACAGTTAGCGGTGTAGATATTTCCATGTTCATACAGATGGCGGTGTAGATATTTACAAGTTCATACAGATGGCGGTGTAGATATTTCCATGTTCGTACGGATGGCAGTGTAGATATTTCCATGTTCATACAGGTGGCGGTGTAGATATTTCCCTGTTTATACAGATAGCAGTGTAGATATTTCCATTTTTATAGAGATAGCAGTGTAGGTATTTCCATTGATATACAGATAGCTGTGTAGATATTTGCATGTTCATACAGATAGCGGTGTACATATTTCCATGTTCGTACAGATAGCCGTGTAGATATTTCCATGTTCATACAGATATCGGTGTAGATATTTCCATGTTCATACAGATAACGGTGTAGATATTTCCATGTTCATACAGATAGAGGTGTAGATATTTCCATGTTCATACAGTTAGCGGTGTAGATATTTCCATGTTTATACAGATGGTGGTGTAGATATTTACATGTTCATACAGATGCCGGTGTAGATATATCCATGTTCATACAGATGGCGGTGAAGATATTTCCATGTTCTTAGAGATGGCGGTGTAGATATTTCCATGTTCATACAGATAGCGGTGTAGATATTTCCATGTTTATACAGATAGCGGTGAAGATATTTCCATGTTTATACAGATAGCGGTGTAGATATTTCCATGTTTATACAGATAGCAGTGTAGATATTTCCATGTTTATAGAGATAGTGGTGTAGATAATTTCAATTTTATACAGAGAGCAGTGTAGATATTTCCAAGTTCATATAGATAGCGGTGTAGATATTTCCACGTTCATAGAGATGGCGGTGTAGATATTTCCATGTTCATACACATAGCGGTGTAGGTATTTCCATGTTCATACAGTTAGCGGTGTAGATATTTCCATGTTCATACAGATGGTGGTGTAGATATTTACATGTTCATACGGAAGGCGGTGTAGATATTTCCATGTACGTACTGGTGGCAGTGTAGATATTCCATGTTCATACAGGTGGCGGGGTAGATATTTCAATGTTTATACAGATAGTAGTGTAGTTATTTCCGTGTTAATAGAGATAGCAGTGTAGATATTTCCAATGATATACAGATAGCTGTGTAGATATTTGCATGTTCATACAGATAGCGGTGTAGATATTTCCATGTTCCTACAGATAGCTGTGTAGATATTTCCATGTTCATACAGATAGCGGTGTAGATATTTCCATGTGCATACAGATAACGGTGTAGATATTTCCATGTTCATACAGATAGCGGTGTAGATATTTCCATGTTCATACAGCTAGCGGTGTAGATATTTCCATGCTCATACAGATGGCGGTGTAGATATTTACGTGTTCATACAGATGGCAGTGTAGATATTTCCATGTTCATACAGATGGCTGTGTAGATATTTCCATGTTCATAGAGATGGCGGTGTACATATTTCCATGTTTATGCAGATAGCGGTATAGATAATTCCATGTTTATATAGATGGTGGTGTAGATATTTCCATGTTTATTGAGATGGCGGTCTAGATATTTCCATGTTTATAGAGATAGTGGTGAAGATAATTTCAATTTTATACTGATAGCAGTGTAGATATTTCCAAGTTCATACAGATAGCGGTGTAGATATTTCCACGTTTATAGAGATGGCGGTGTAGATATTTCCATGTTCATACAGATGGCGGTGTAGATATTTCCATGTTTATAGAGATGGCGGTGTAGGTATTTTCATGTTTACACAGATGGCGGTGTAGATATTTCCATGTTTACACAGGTAGATGTGTAGACATTTCCATGTTTACACAGATAGCGGTGTGGATATTTCCATGTTTATGCAGATAGCGGTGTAGATATTTCCATGTTTATACAGATAGCGGGGCGGATATTTCCATGTTTATACAGATGGGCAGATATTTCCATGTTTATACAGATAGCGGTGTAGATATTTTCATCTTAATACGGATGGCGGTGTACATATCTCCATGTTCGTACAGATGGCAGTGTAGATATTTCCATGTTCATACAGATGGCGGTGTAGATATTTCGAATTTTATAGAGATAGCGCTCTAGTTATTTCCATATTTATAGAGAAATCTGTGTAGATATTTCCATGTATATGCAGATAGCTGTGTAGATATTTCCATGTTCATGCAGATAGCGTTGTAGATATTTCCATGTTCATCCAGATGCCGCTGTAGATATATCCATGTTCATACAGATGGCGGTGAAGATATATCCGTGTTCATGCAGATGGCGGTGTAGATATTTCCATGTTCATACAGATAACGGTGTAGATATTTCCATGTTCATACAGATAGCGGTGTAGGTATTTCCATGTTCATACTGTTAGCGGTGTAGATATTTCCATGTTCGTACAGATGGTGGTGTAGATATTTACATGTTCATACAGATGGCGTTGTAGATATTTCCATGTTCGTACTGATGGCAGTGTAGATATTCCATGTTCATACAGGTGGCGGGGTAGATATTTCCATGTTCATAGAGATGGCGGTGTAGATATTTCCATGTTCATGCAAATGGCGGTGTAGATATTTCCATGTTTATAGGGATGGCGGTATAGATATTTTCATGTTTACACAGATGGCGGTGTAGATATTTCCCTGTTTACACAGATAGCGGTGTAGACATTTCCATGTTTACACAGATAGCGGTGTGGATATTTCCATGTTTATGAAGATAGCAGTGTAGATATTTCCATGTTTATACAGATAGCGGTGCGGTTATTTCCATGTTTATACAGATAGTTGGGCAGATATTTCCATGTTTATACAGATGGCGGTGTAGTTATTTCCATCTTAATACAGATGGCGGTGTAGATATGTCCATGTTTGTACAGATGGCGGTGTAGATATTTCCATGTTCAAACAGATGGCGGTGTAGATATTTCAAAGTTTATAGAGATAGCGCTTTAGTTATTTCCATATTTATAGAGAAATCTGTGTAGATATTTCCATGTATATTCACATAGCTGTGTAGATATTTCCATGTTCATGCAGGTAGCGGTGTAGGTATTTCCATGTTCATACAGATAGCGGTGTAGATATTTCCATGTTCATACAGATAGCGGTGTAGATATTTCCATGTTCATACCAATAGCGGTGTACACATTTCCTTGTTCATACATTTAGCGGTGTAGATATTTCCATGTTCATACAGATGGCGGTGTAGATATTTCCATGTTCATAGAGATAGCGGTGTAGATATTTCCATGTTCATACAGATAGCGGTGTATATATTTCCACATTTATAGAGATGGCGGTGCAGATATTTCCATGTTCATACAGAGGACGGTGTAGATATTTCCATGTTCATAGAGATGGCGGTGTAGATATTTCCATGTTTATGCAGATAGCGGTATAGATATTTCCATGTTTATACAGATGGTGCTGTAGATATTTCCATGTTTATAGAGATGGCGGTCTAGATATTTCCATGTTTACAGAGATAGTGCTGTAGTTATTTCCAAGTTTATAGAGACAGCGTTGTAGATATTTCCATGTTTATACAGATAGAGGTGAAGATATTTCCATGTTTATACAGATAGCATTGTAGATATTTCCATGTTTATACAGATAGCAGTGTAGATATTTCCATGTTTATAGAGATAGTGTTGTAGATAATTTCAATTTCATACAGAGAGCAGTGTAGATATTTCCAAGTTCATACAGATAGCGGTGTAGATATTTCCACGTTTATAGAGATGGCGGTGTAGATATTTCCATGTTCATACAGAGGACGGTGTAGATATTTCCATGTTTATAGGGATAGCGGTGTAGATATTTTCATGGTTACACAGATGGAGGTCTAGATATTTCCATGTTTACCCAGATAGCGGTGTAGACATTTCCATGTTTACACAGATAGCGGTGTGGATATTTCCATGTTTATTCAGATAGCGGTGCGGATATTTCCATGTTTATACAGATAGTTGGGCAGATATTTCCATGTTTATTCAGATAACGGTGCGGATATTTCCATGTTTATACAGATAGTTGGGCAGATATTTCCATGTTTATACAGATAGCGGTGTAGATATTTCCATCTTAATACAGATGGCGGTGCAGATATGTCCATGATCGTACAGATGGCGGTGTAGATATTTCCAAGTTTATACAGATGGCGGTGTAGATATTTCGAAGTTTATAGAGATAGCGATGTAGTTATTTCCATATTTATAGAGAAATCTGTGTAGATATTTCCATGTATATTGAGATAGCTGTGTAGATGTTTCCATGTTCATGCAGATTACGGTGTAGATATTTTCATGTTCATGCAGATGCCGGTGTACATATATCCATGTTCATACAAATGGCGGTGAAGATATTTCCACGTTCATACAGATGGCGGTGTAGGTATTTCCATGTTCATACAAATGGCGGTGTAGATATTTCCATGTTCATAGAGATGGCGGTGTAGATATTTCCAGGTTCATACAAATGGCGGTGCAGATATTTCCATGTTCATATAGATGGCGATGTAGATATTTCCATGTTTATAGAGATGGCGGTGTAGATATTTTCATGCTTACACAGATGGCAGTGTAGATATTTCCATGTTTACACAGATAGCGGTGTAGACATTTCTATGTTTACACAGATAGCAGTGTGGATATTTCCATGTTCATACAGATAGCGGTGTAGATATTTCCATGTTCATACAGATAGCGGTGTAGATATTTCCATGTTTATACAGATAGCAGTGTAGTTATTTCCATGTTTATAGAGATAGCAGTGTAGATATTTCCACTGATATACAGATAGCTGTGTAGATATTTGCATGGTCATACAGATTGCGGTGTAGATATTTCCATGTTCGTACAGAGAGCGGTGTAGTTATTTCCATGTTCATACAGATAGCGTTGTAGATATTTCCATGTTCATACAGATAACCGTGTAGATATTTCCATGTTCATACAGATAGCGGTGTAGATATTTCCATGTTCATACAGTTAGCGGTGTCGATATTTCCATGTTCATACAGATGGCGGTGTAGATATTTACATGTTCATACAGATGGCGGTATAGATATTTCCATGTTCGTACAGATGGCGGTGTAGATATTTTCATGTTCATAGAGATGGCGGTGTAGATATTTCCATGTTTATGCAGATAGCGGAATAGATATTTCCATGTTTATACAGATGGTGGTGTAAATATTTCCATGTTTATAGAGATGGCGGTCTAGATATTTCCATGTTTACAGAGATAGTGGTGTAGTTATTTCCAACTTTATAGAGACAGCGCTGTAGATATTTCCATGTTTATACAGATAGCGGTGAAGATATTTCCATGTGTATACAGATAGCGGTGTAGATATTTCCATGTTTATACAGATAGCAGTGTAGATAGTTCCATGTTTATAGAGATAATGGTGTAGATAATTTCAAATTTATACAGAGAGCAGTGTAGATATTTCCAAGTTCATACAGATAGCGGTATAGATATTTCCACGTTTATAGACATGGCGGTGTAGATATTTCCATCTTCATACAGATGGCGGTGTAGATATTTCCATGTTTATAGGGATGGCGGTGTAGATATTTTCATGTTTACACAGATGGCGGTGTAGATATTTCCCTGTTTACACAGATAGCGGTGTAGACATTTCCATGTTTACACAGATAGCGGTGTGGATATTTCCATGTTTATGCAGATAGCAGTGTAGATATTTCCATGTTTATACAGATAGCGGTGCGGTTATTTCCATGTTTATACAGATAGTTGGGCAGATATTTCCATGTTTATACAGATGGCGGTGTATTAATTTCCATCTTAATACAGATGGCGGTGTAGATATGTCCATGTTTGTACAGATGGCGGTGTAGATATTTCCATGTTCATACAGATGGCGGTGTAGATATTTCAAAGTTTATAGAGATAGCGCTTTAGTTATTTCCATATTTATAGAGAAATCTGTGTAGATATTTCCATGTATATTCAGATAGCTTTGTAGATATTTCCATGTTCATGCAGATAGCGGTGTAGATATTTCCATGTTCATACAGATAGCGGTGTAGATATTTCCATGTTCATACAGATAGCGGTGTAGATATTTCGATTTTCATACCAATCGCGGTGTACACATTTCCTTGTTCATACATTTAGCGGTGTAGATATTTCCATGTTCATACAGATGGCGGTGTAGATATTTCCATGTTCATAGAGATATCGGTGTAGATATTTCCATGTTCATACAGATAGCGGTGTAGATATTTCCACGTTTATAGAGATGGCTGTGCAGATATTTCCAAGTGGATACAGAGGACGGTGTAGATATTTCCATGTTTATAGGGATGGCGGTGTAGATATTTTCATGTTTACACAGATGGCTGTGTAGATATTTCCATGTTTACACAGATAGCGGTGTAGACATTTCCATGTTTACACAGATAGCGGTGTGGATATTTCCATGTTTATGCAGATAGCAGTGTAGATATTTCCATGATTATACAGATAGCGGTGCGGATATTTCCATGTTTATTCAGATTGCGGTGCGGATATTTCCTTGTTTATACAGATAGTTGGGCAGATATTTCCATGTTTATACAGATAGCGGTGTAGATATTTCCATCTTAATACAGATGGCGGTGTAGATATGTCCATGTTTGTACAGATGGCGGTGTAGATATTTCCATGTTCATACATATGGCGGTGTAGATATTTCGAAGTTTATAGAGAAAGCGCTGAAGTTTTTTCCATATTTATAGAGAAATCTGTGTAGATATTTCCATGTATATTCAGATAACTGTGTAGATATTTCCATGTTCATACAGATAGCGGTGTAGATATTTCCATGTTCATACAGATAGCGGTGTAGATATTCCCATGTTCATACAGACGGCGTTGTAGATATTCCCATGTTCCTACAGATAGCGGTGTAGATATTTCCATGTTTATTCAGATAGCAGTGTATTTATTTCCATGTTTATAGAGATAGCAGTGTAGATATTTCCACTGATATACAGATAGCTGTGTAGATATTTGCATGGTCATACAGATAGCGGTGTAGATATTTCCATGTTCATACAGATAACCGTGTAGATATTTCCATGTTCATACAGATAGCGGTGTAGATATTTCCATGTTCATACAGTTAGCGGTGTAGATATTTCCATGATCATACAGATGGCGGTGTAGATATTTACATGTTCATACAGATGGCGGTATAGATATTTCCATGTTCGTACAGATGGCGGTGTAGATATTTCCATGTTCATAGAGATGGCGGTGTAGATATTTCCATGTTTATGCAGAGAGCGGAATAGATATTTCCATGTTTATACAGATGGTGGTGTAAATATTTCCATGTTTATAGAGATGGCGGTCTAGATATTTCCATGTTTACAGAGATAGTGGTGTAGTTATTTCCAACTTTATAGAGACAGCGTTGTAGATATTTCCATGTTTATACAGTTAGCGGTGAAGATATTTCCATGTTTATACAGATAGCGGTGTAGATATTTCCATGTTTATACAGATAGCAGTGTAGATATTTCCATGTTTATAGAGATAGTGGTGTAGATAATTTCAATTTTATACAGAGAGCAGTGTAGATATTTCCAAGTTCATACAGATAGAGGTGTAGATATTTCCACGTTTATAGAGATGGCGATGCAGATATTTCCATGTTCATACAGAGGACGGTGTAGATGTTTCCCTGTTTATAGGGATGGCGGTGTAGATATTTTCATGTTTACACAGATGGCGGTGTAGATATTTCCATGTTTACACAGATAGCGGTGTAGACATTTCCATGTTTACACAGATAGCGGTGTGGATATTTCCATGTTTATGCAGATAGCAGTGTAGATATTTCCATGTTTATACAGATAGCGGTGCGGATATTTCCATGTTTATTCAGATAGCGGTGCGGATATTTCCATGTTTATACAGATAGTTGGGCAGATATTTCCATGTTTTTACAGAAAGCGGTGTAGCTATTTCCATCTTAATACAGATGGCGGTTTAGATATGTCCATGTTTGTACAGATGGCGGTGTAGATATTTCCATGTTCATACAGATGGCGGTCTAGATATTTCGAAGTTTATAGAGATAGCGCTGTAGTTATTTCCATATTTATAGAGAAATCTGTGTAGATATTTCCATGTGTATTCAGATAGCTGTGTAGATAGATCCATGTTCATGCAGATAGCGGTGTAGATATTTCCATGTTCATCCAGATGCCGGTGTACATATATCCATGTTCATATAGATGGCAGTGAAGATATTTCCATGTTCATACAGACGGTGGTGTAGATATTTCCATGTTCGTACAAATGGCGGTGTAGATATTTCCATGTTCATAGAGATGGCGGTGTAGATATTTCCATGTTCATACAAATGGCGGTGTAGATATTTCCATGTTCATAGAGATGGCGGTGTTGATATTTCCATATTTATAGAGATAGCAGTGAAGTTATTTCCATGTTTATAGAGATAGTAGTGTAGATACTTCCATTGATATACAGATAGCTGTGTAGATATTTCCATGTTCATAGAGATAGCGGTGTAGATATTTCCATGTTCATACAGATAGCGGTGTAGATATTTCCATGTTCATACAGATAGCGGTGTAGATATTTCCATGTTCATACAGATAGCGGTGTAGATATTTCCATGTTCATACAAATGGCGGTGTAGATATTCCCATGTTCATACAGACGGCGTTGTAGATATTCCCATGTTCCTACAGATAGCGGTGTAGATATTTCCATGTTCATACAGATAGCAGTGTAGATATTTCCATGTTCATCCAGATGCTGGTGTACATATATCCATGTTCATACAGATGGCGGTGAAGATATTTCCATGTTCATACAAATGGCGGTGTAGATATTTCCATGTTCATAGAGATGGCGGTGTAGATATTTCCATGTTCATACAAATGGCGGTGTAGACATTTCCGTGTTCATAGAGATGGTGGTGTAGATATTTCCATATTTATACAGATAGCAGTGTAGTTATTTCCATGTTTATAGAGATAGGAGTGTAGATTTTTCCATTGATATACAGATAGCTGTGTACATATTTGCATGGTCATACAGATAGCGGTGTAGATATTTCCATGTTCATACAGATCGCGGTGTAGATATTTCCATGTTCATACAGATCGCGGTGTAGATATTTCCATGTTCATACAGATAGCGGTGTAGATATTTCCATGTTCATTCAGTTAGCGGTTTAGATATCTCCATGTTTATAGAGATAGTGGTGTAGTTATTTCCAAGTTTATAGAGACAGCATTGTAGATATTTCCATGTTCATACAGATAGCGGTGTAGATATTTCCATGTTTATACAGATAGCAGTGTAGTTATTTCCTTGTTTATAGAGATAGCTGTGTAGATATTTCCATTGATATACAGATAGCTGTGTAGATATTTGCATGTTCATACAGATAGCGGTGTAGATATTTCCATGTTCGTACAGATAGCGGTGTAGATATTTCCATGTTCATACAGAGAGCGGTGTAGATATTTCCATGTTCATACAGATAGCGGTGTATATATTTCCAAGTTCATACAGATAGCGGTGTAGCTATTTCCATGTTCATACAGTTAGCCGTGTAGATATTTCCATGTTCATACAGATGGCGGTTTAGATATTTACATGTTCATACAGATGGCGGTGTAAATATTTCCAAGTTTTTACAGATGGCGGTGTAGATATTTCCATGTTCATAGAGATGGCGGTGTAGATATTTCCATTTTTATGCAGATAGCGGTATAGATATTTCCATGTTTATACAGATGGTGGTGTAGATATTTCCATGTTTATACAGATGGCGGTCTGGATATTTCCATGTTTATAGAGATAGTGGTGTAGTTATTTCAAAGCTTATAGAGACAGCATTGTAGATATTTCCATGTTTATACAGATAGCGGTGAAGTTATTTCCATGTTTATACAGATAGCGGTGTAGATATTTCCATGTTTATACAGATAGAGGGGTAGATATTTCCATGTTTATAGACATAGTGGGGTAGATAATTCCAATTTTATACAGATAGCAGTGTAGATATTTCCAAGTTCATACTGATAGCAGTGTAGATATTTCCACGTTCATACAGATGGCGGTGTAGATATTTCATGTTTATAGAGATGACGGTGTAGATATTTTCATGCTTACACAGATGGCAGTATAGATATTTCCATGTTTACACAGATAGCGGTGTAGACATTTCTATGTTTACACAGATAGCATTGTGGATATTTCCATGTTCATACAGATAGCGGTGTAGATATTTCCATGTTCATACAGATAGCGGTGTAGATATTTCCATGTTTATTCAGATAGCTGTGTATTTATTTCCATGTTTATAGAGATAGCAGTGTAGATATTTCCACTGATATACAGATAGCTGTGTAGATATTTGCATGGTCATACAGATAGCGGTGTAGATATTTCCATGTTCATACAGATAACCGTGTAGATATTTCCATGTTCATACAGATAGCGGTGTAGATATTTCCATGTTCATACAGTTAGCGGTGTAGATATTTCCATGATCATACAGATGGCGGTGTAGATATTTACATGTTCATACAGATGGCGGTATAGATATTTCCATGTTCGTACAGATGGCGGTGTAGATATTTCCATGTTCATAGAGATGGCGGTGTAGATATTTCCATGTTTATGCAGAGAGCGGAATAGATATTTCCATGTTTATACAGATGGTGGTGTAAATATTTCCATGTTTATAGAGATGGCGGTCTAGATATTTCCATGTTTACAGAGATAGTGGTGTAGTTATTTCCAACTTTATAGAGACAGCGTTGTAGATATTTCCATGTTTATACAGTTAGCGGTGAAGATATTTCCATGTTTATACAGATAGCGGTGTAGATATTTCCATGTTTATACAGATAGCAGTGTAGATATTTCCATGTTTATAGAGATAGTGGTGTAGATAATTTCAATTTTATACAGAGAGCAGTGTAGATATTTCCAAGTTCATACAGATAGAGGTGTAGATATTTCCACGTTTATAGAGATGGCGATGCAGATATTTCCATGTTCATACAGAGGACGGTGTAGATGTTTCCCTGTTTATAGGGATGGCGGTGTAGATATTTTCATGTTTACACAGATGGCGGTGTAGATATTTCCATGTTTACACAGATAGCGGTGTAGACATTTCCATGTTTACACAGATAGCGGTGTGGATATTTCCATGTTTATGCAGATAGCAGTGTAGATATTTCCATGTTTATAGAGATAGTGGTGTAGATAATTTCAATTTTATACAGAGAGCAGTGTAGATATTTCCAAGTTCATACAGATAGAGGTGTAGATATTTCCACGTTTATAGAGATGGCGATGCAGATATTTCCATGTTCATACAGAGGACGGTGTAGATGTTTCCCTGTTTATAGGGATGGCGGTGTAGATATTTTCATGTTTACACAGATGGCGGTGTAGATATTTCCATGTTTACACAGATAGCGGTGTAGACATTTCCATGTTTACACAGATAGCGGTGTGGATATTTCCATGTTTATGCAGATAGCAGTGTAGATATTTCCATGTTTATACAGATAGCGGTGCGGATATTTCCATGTTTATTCAGATAGCGGTGCGGATATTTCCATGTTTATACAGATAGTTGGGCAGATATTTCCATGTTTTTACAGAAAGCGGTGTAGCTATTTCCATCTTAATACAGATGGCGGTGTAGATATGTCCATGTTTGTACAGATGGCGGTGTAGATATTTCCATGTTCATACAGATGGCGGTCTAGATATTTCGAAGTTTATAGAGATAGCGCTGTAGTTATTTCCATATTTATAGAGAAATCTGTGTAGATATTTCCATGTGTATTCAGATAGCTGTGTAGATAGATCCATGTTCATGCAGATAGCGGTGTAGATATTTCCATGTTCATCCAGATGCCGGTGTACATATATCCATGTTCATATAGATGGCAGTGAAGATATTTCCATGTTCATACAGACGGTGGTGTAGATATTTCCATGTTCGTACAAATGGCGGTGTAGATATTTCCATGTTCATAGAGATGGCGGTGTAGATATTCCATGTTCATACAAATGGCGGTGTAGATATTTCCATGTTCATAGAGATGGCGGTGTTGATATTTCCATATTTATAGAGATAGCAGTGAAGTTATTTCCATGTTTATAGAGATAGTAGTGTAGATACTTCCATTGATATACAGATAGCTGTGTAGATATTTCCATGTTCATAGAGATAGCGGTGTAGATATTTCCATGTTCATACAGATAGCGGTGTAGATATTTCCATGTTCATACAGATAGCGGTGTAGATATTTCCATGTTCATACAGATAGCGGTGTAGATATTTCCATGTTCATACAGGTGGCGGTGTAGATATTTCCATGTTTATACAGATAGCAGTGTAGCTATTTCCATGTTTATAGACATAGCATTGTAGATATTTAAATTGATATAGAGATAGCTGTGTAGATATTTGCATGGTCATACAGATAGCGGTGTAGATATTTCCATGTTCGTACAGATAGCGGTGTAGATATTTCCATGTTTACACAGATAGCGGTGTAGTCATTTCCATGTTTACACAGATAGCGGTGTGGATATTTCCATGTTTATGCAGATAGCAGTGTAGATATTTCCATGTTTATACAGATAGCGGTGTGGATATTTCCATGTTTATACAGATAGTTGGGCAGATATTTCCATGTTTATACAGATAGCGGTGTAGATATTTCCATCTTAATACAGATGGCGGTGTAGATATGTCCACGTTTGTAGAGATGGCGGTGTAGATATTTCCATGTTCATACAGATGGCGGTGTAGATATTTCGAAGTTTATAGAGATAGCGCTGTAGTTATTTCCATATTTATAGAGAAATCTGTGTAGATCTTTCCATGTATATTCAGATAGCTGTGTAGATATTTCCATGTTCATGCAGATAGCGGTGTATATATTTCCATGTTCATCCAGATGCCGGTGTACATATATCCATGTTCATCCAGATGGCGGTGAAGATATTTCCATGTTCATACAGATGGTGGTGTAGATATTTCCATGTTCATACAAATGGCGGTGTAGATATTTCCATGTTCATAGAGATGGAGGTGTAGATATTTCCATATTTATACAGATATCAGTGTAGTTATTTCCATGTTTATAGGGATAGCAGTGTAGATATTTTCATTGATATGCAGATAGCTGTGTAGATATTTGCATGTTCATACAGATAGCGGTCTAGATATTTCCATGTTCACACAGATAGCGGTGTAGATATTTCCATGTTCATACAGATAGCGGTGTAGATATTTCCATGTTCATACAGATAGCGGTGTAGATATTTCCATGTTCATACAGATAGCGGTGTAGATATTTCCATGTTCATACAGTTAGCGGTGTAGATATTTCCATGTTCATGCAGATGGCAGTGTAGATATTTACATGTTCATACAGATGGAGGTGTAGCTATTTCCATGTTCATACAGATGGCGGTGTAGATATTTCCATGTTCATACAGATAGCGGTGTAGATATTTCCATGTTCATACAGATGGCGGTCTAGATATTTCGAAGTTTATAGAGATAGCGCTGTAGTTATTTCCATATTTATAGAGAAATCTGTGTAGATATTTCCATGTGTATTCAGATAGCTGTGTAGATAGATCCATGTTCATGCAGATAGCGGTGTAGATATTTCCATGTTCATCCAGATGCCGGTGTACATATATCCATGTTCATATAGATGGCAGTGAAGATATTTCCATGTTCATACAGACGGTGGTGTAGATATTTCCATGTTCGTACAAATGGCGGTGTAGATATTTCCATGTTCATAGAGATGGCGGTGTAGATATTTCCATGTTCATACAAATGGCGGTGTAGATATTTCCATGTTCATAGAGATGGCGGTGTTGATATTTCCATATTTATAGAGATAGCAGTGAAGTTATTTCCATGTTTATAGAGATAGTAGTGTAGATACTTCCATTGATATACAGATAGCTGTGTAGATATTTCCATGTTCATAGAGATAGTGGTGTAGATATTTCCATGTTCATACAGATAGCGGTGTAGATATTTCCATGTTCATACAGATAGCGGTGTAGATATTTCCATGTTCATACAGATAGCGGTGTAGATATTTCCATGTTCATACAGGTGGCGGTGTAGATATTTCCATGTTTATACAGATAGCAGTGTAGCTATTTCCATGTTTATAGACATAGCATTGTAGATATTTAAATTGATATAGAGATAGCTGTGTAGATATTTGCATGGTCATACAGATAGCGGTGTAGATATTTCCATGTTCGTACAGATAGCGGTGTAGATATTTCCATGTTTACACAGATAGCGGTGTAGTCATTTCCATGTTTACACAGATAGCGGTGTGGATATTTCCATGTTTATGCAGATAGCAGTGTAGATATTTCCATGTTTATACAGATAGCGGTGTGGATATTTCCATGTTTATACAGATAGTTGGGCAGATATTTCCATGTTTATACAGATAGCGGTGTAGATATTTCCATCTTAATACAGATGGCGGTGTAGATATGTCCACGTTTGTAGAGATGGCGGTGTAGATATTTCCATGTTCATACAGATGGCGGTGTAGATATTTCGAAGTTTATAGAGATAGCGCTGTAGTTATTTCCATATTTATAGAGAAATCTGTGTAGATCTTTCCATGTATATTCAGATAGCTGTGTAGATATTTCCATGTTCATGCAGATAGCGGTGTATATATTTCCATGTTCATCCAGATGCCGGTGTACATATATCCATGTTCATCCAGATGGCGGTGAAGATATTTCCATGTTCATACAGATGGTGGTGTAGATATTTCCATGTTCATACAAATGGCGGTGTAGATATTTCCGTGTTCATAGAGATGTAGGTGTAGATATTTCCATATTTATACAGATAGCAGTGTAGTTATTTCCATGTTTATAGGGATAGCAGTGTAGATATTTTCATTGATATGCAGATAGCTGTGTAGATATTTGCATGTTCATACAGATAGCGGTCTAGATATTTCCATGTTCACACAGATAGCGGTGTAGATATTTCCATGTTCATACAGATAGCGGTGTAGATATTTCCATGTTCATACAGATAGCGGTGTAGATATTTCCATGTTCATACAGATAGCGGTGTAGATATTTCCATGTTCATACAGTTAGCGCTGTAGATATTTCCATGTTCATGCAGATGGCAGTGTAGATATTTACATGTTCATACAGATGGCGGTGTAGCTATTTCCATGTTCATACAGATGGCGGTGTAGATATTTCCATGTTCATACAGATAGCGGTGTAGATATTTCCATGTTCTTACAGATAGCGGTGTAGATATTTCCATGTTCATACCAATAGCGGAGTAGATATTTCCATGTTCATACAGTTAGCGGTGTAGATATTTCCATGTTCTTACAGATGGCGGTGTAGATATTTACATGTTCATACAGTTGGCGGTGTAGATATTTCCATGTTCTTACAGATGGCGGTGTAGATATTTACATGTTCATACAGATGGCGGTGTAGATATTTCCATGTTCGTACTGATGGCAGTGTAGATATTTCCTTGTTCATACAGGTGGCGGTGTAGATATTTCCATGTTTATAGGGATGGCTTTGTAGATATTTTCATGTTTAAACAGATGGCAGTGTAGATATTTCCATGTTTACACAGATAGCTGTGTAGACATTTCCATGTTTACACAGATAGCGGTGTGGATATTTCCATGTTTATGCAGATAGCAGTGTAGATATTTCCATGTTTATACAGATAGCGGCGCGGATTTTTCCATGTTTATACAGATAGTTGGGCAGATATTTCCATGTTTATTCAGATAGCGGTGTAGATATTTCCATGTTCATACAGATGGCGGTGTAGATATGTCCATGTTCGTACAGATGGCGGTGTAGATATTTCCATGTTAATACAGATGGCGGTGTAGATATTTCAAAGTTTATAGAGATAGCACTGTAGTTATTTCCATATTTATAGAGAAATCTCTGTAGATATTTCCATGTATATTCAGATAGCTGTGTAGATATTTCCATGTTCATGCAGATAGCGGTGTAGATATTTCCATGTTCATGCAGATGCCGGTGTACATATATCCATGTTCATACAGATGGCGGTGGAGATATTTCCATGTTCAAACAGATGGCAGTGTAGATATTTCCATGTTCGTACGGATGGCAGTGTAGATATTTCCTTGTTCATACAGGTGGCGGTGTAGATATTTCCATGTTTATACAGATAGCAGTGTAGTTATTTCCATGTTTATAGAGAGAGATGAGTAGATATTTCCATTGATATAGAGATAGCTGTGTAGATATTTGCATGTTCATACAGATAGCGGTGTAGATATTTCCATGTTCGTACAGATAGCGGTGTAGATATTTCCATGTTCATACAGATAGCTGTGTAGATATTTCCATGTTCATACACATACCGGTGTAGATATTTCCATGTTCATACAGATAGCGGTATAGATATTTCCATGTTCATACAGATGGCGTTATAGATATTTCCATGTTCGTACAGATGGCGGTGTAGATATTTAAATGTTCATAGAGATGGCGGTGTAGATATTTCCATGTTTATGCAGATAGCGGTATAGATATTTCCATGTTTATACAGATGGTGGTGTAGATATTTCCATGTTTATAGAGATGGCTTTCTAGATCTTTCCATGTTTACAGAGATAGTGGTGTAGTTATTTCCAAGTTTATAGAGACAGCGTTGTAGATATTTCCATGTTTATACAGATAGCGCTGAAGGTATTTCCATGTTTATACAGATAGCGGTGTAGATATTTCCATGTTTATACAGATAGCAGTGTAGATATTTCCATGTTTATAGAGATAGCGTTGTAGATAATTTCAATTTCATACAGAGAGCAGTGTAGATATTTCCAAGTTCATACAGATAGCGGTGTAGATATTTCCACGTTTATAGAGATGGCGGTGTAGATATTTCCAAGTTCATACAGAGGACGGTGTAGATATTTCCATGTTTATAGGGATGGCGTTGTAGATATTTTCATGATTACACAGATGGCGGTGTAGATATTTCCATGTTTACACAGATAGCGGTGTAGACATTTCCATGTTTACACAGATAGCGGTGTGGCTATTTCCATGTTTATGCAGATGGCAGTGTAGATATTTCCATGTTTATACAGATAGTGGTGCGGATATTTCCATGTTTATACAGATAGGTAGATATTTCCATGTTTATACAGATAGCGGAGTAGATATTTCCATCTTAATACAGATGGTGGTGTAGATATGTCCATGTTTGTAGAGATGGAGGTGTAGATATTTCCATGTTCATACAGATGGCGGTGTAGATATTTCGAAGTTTATAGAGATAGCGCTGTAGTTATTCCCATATTTATAGAGAAATCTGTGTAGATATTTCCATGTACATTCAGATAGCTGTGTAGATATTTCCATGTTCATGCAGATAGCGGTGTAGATATTTCCATGTTCATCCAGATGCCTGTGTACATATATCCATGTTCATACAGATGGCGGTGAAGATATTTCCATATTCATACAGATGGTGGTGTAGATATTTCCATGTTCATACGAATGGCAGTGTAGATATTTCCATGTTCATAGAGATGGTGGTGTAGATATTTCCATGTTCATTCAAATGGCGGTGTAGATATTTCCATGTTCATAGAGATGGCGGTGTAGATATTTCCATATTTATAGAGATAGCAGTGTAGTTATTTCCATGTTTATAGAGATAGCAGTGTAGATATTTCCATTGATATACTGATAGCTGTGTAGATATCTGCATGTTCATAGAGATAGCGGTGTAGATATTTCCATGTTCATACAGATAGCGGTGTAGATATTTCCACGTTTATACAGATAGCGGTGTAGATATTTCCATGTTCATACAGACAGCGTTGTAGATATTTCCATGTTCATACAGTTAGCGGTGTAGATATTCCCATGTTCATACAGATGGCGGTGTAGATATTTACATGTTCATACAGAATGGCGGTGTAGATATTTCCATGTTCATACAGATGGCGGTGTAGATATTTCCATGTTCATACAGATGGCGGTGTAGTTATTTACTTGTTCATACAAGTGGCGGTGTAGATATTTCCATGTTTATAGGGATGGCTTTGTAGATATTTTCATGTTTAAACAGATGGCATTGTAGATATTTCCATGTTTACACAGATAGCTGTGTAGACATTTCCATGTTTACACAGATAGCGGTGTGGATATTTCCATGTTTATGCAGATAGCAGTGTAGATATTTCCATGTTTATACAGATAGCGGCGCGGATATTTCCATGTTTATACAGATAGTTGGGCAGATATTTCCATGTTTATTCAGATAGCGGTGTAGATATTTCCATGTTCATACAGATGGCGGTGTAGATATGTCCATGTTCGTACAGATGGCGGTGTAGATATTTCCATGTTAATACAGATGGCGGTGTAGATATTTCAAAGTTTATAGAGATAGCACTGTAGTTATTTCCATATTTATAGAGAAATCTCTGTAGATATTTCCATGTATATTCAGATAGCTGTGTAGATATTTCCATGTTCATGCAGATAGCGGTGTAGATATTTCCATGTTCATGCAGATGCCGGTGTACATATATCCATGTTCATACAGATGGCGGTGGAGATATTTCCATGTTCAAACAGATGGCAGTGTAGATATTTCCATGTTCGTACGGATGGCAGTGTAGATATTTCCTTGTTCATACAGGTGGCGGTGTAGATATTTCCATGTTTATACAGATAGCAGTGTAGTTATTTCCATGTTTATAGAGAGAGATGAGTAGATATTTCCATTGATATAGAGATAGCTGTGTAGATATTTGCATGTTCATACAGATAGCGGTGTAGATATTTCCATGTTCGTACAGATAGCGGTGTAGATATTTCCATGTTCATACAGATAGCTGTGTAGATATTTCCATGTTCATACACATAACGGTGTAGATATTTCCATGTTCATACAGATAGCGGTATAGATATTTCCATGTTCATACAGATGGCGTTATAGATATTTCCATGTTCGTACAGATGGCGGTGTAGATATTTAAATGTTCATAGAGATGGCGGTGTAGATATTTCCATGTTTATGCAGATAGCGGTATAGATATTTCCATGTTTATACAGATGGTGGTGTAGATATTTCCATGTTTATAGAGATGGCTTTCTAGATCTTTCCATGTTTACAGAGATAGTGGTGTAGTTATTTCCAAGTTTATAGAGACAGCGTTGTAGATATTTCCATGTTTATACAGATAGCGCTGAAGGTATTTCCATGTTTATACAGATAGCGGTGTAGATATTTCCATGTTTATACAGATAGCAGTGTAGATATTTCCATGTTTATAGAGATAGCGTTGTAGATAATTTCAATTTCATACAGAGAGCAGTGTAGATATTTCCAAGTTCATACAGATAGCGGTGTAGATATTTCCACGTTTATAGAGATGGCGGTGTAGGTATTTCCATGTTCATACAGAGGACGGTGTAGATATTTCCATGTTTATAGGGATGGCGTTGTAGATATTTTCATGTTTACACAGATGGCGGTGTAGATATTTCCATGTTTACACAGATAGCGGTGTAGACATTTCCATGTTTACACAGATAGCGGTGTGGCTATTTCCATGTTTATGCAGATGGCAGTGTAGATATTTCCATGTTTATACAGATAGTGGTGCGGATATTTCCATGTTTATACAGATAGGTAGATATTTCCATGTTTATACAGATAGCGGAGTAGATATTTCCATCTTAATACAGATGGTGGTGTAGATATGTCCATGTTTGTAGAGATGGAGGTGTAGATATTTCCATGTTCATACAGATGGCGGTGTAGATATTTTGAAGTTTATAGAGATAGCGCTGTAGTTATTCCCATATTTATAGAGAAATCTGTGTAGATATTTCCATGTACATTCAGATAGCTGTGTAGATATTTCCATGTTCATGCAGATAGCGGTGTAGATATTTCCATGTTCATCCAGATGCCTGTGTACATATATCCATGTTCATACAGATGGTGGTGAAGATATTTCCATATTCATACAGATGGTGGTGTAGATATTTCCATGTTCATACGAATGGCAGTGAAGATATTTCCATGTTCATAGAGATGGTGGTGTAGATATTTCCATGTTCATTCAAATGGCGGTGTAGATATTTCCATGTTCATAGAGATGGCGGTGTAGATATTTCCATATTTATAGAGATAGCAGTGTAGTTATTTCCATGTTTATAGAGATAGCAGTGTAGATATTTCCAGTGATATACTGATAGCTGTGTAGATATCTGCATGTTCATAGAGATAGCGGTGTAGATATTTCCATGTTCATACAGATAGCGGTGTAGATATTTCCATGTTCATACAGACAGCGTTGTAGATATTTCCATGTTCATACAGTTAGCGGTGTAGATATTCCCATGTTCATACAGATGGCGGTGTAGATATTTACATGTTCATACAGATGGCGGTGTAGATATTTCCATGTTCATACAGATGGCGGTGTAGATATTTCCATGTTCATACAGATGGCGGTGTAGATATTTCCATGTTCATACAGATGGCGGTGTAGATATTTCCATGTTCATACAGATAGCGGTGTAGATATTTCCATGTTCATACCAATAGCGCTGTAAATATTTCCCTGTTCATACATTTAGCGGTGTAGATATTTCCATGTTCATACAGATGGCGGTGAAGATATTTATATGTTCATGCAGATGGCGGTGTAGACATTTCCATCTTTGTACGGATGGCAGTGTAGATATTTCCATATTCATACAGGTGGCGGTGTAGCTATTTCCATGTTTATACAGATAGCAGTGTATTTATTTCCATGTTAATAGAGATATCTGTGTAGATATTTCCATTGGTATACAGACAGCTGTGTAGATATTTGCATGTTCATACAGATAGCGGTGTAGATATTTCCATGTTCGTACAGATAGTGGTGTAGATATTTCCATGTTCTTACAGATAGCAGTGTAGATATTTCTACGTTCATACAGATAACGGTGTAGATATTTCCATGTTCATACATACAGCGGTGTAGATATTTCCATGTTCATACTGTTAGCGGTGTAGATATTTCCATGTTCATACAGATGGCGGTGTAGATATTTACATGTTCATACAGATGGCGGTATAGATATTTCCATGTTCTAACAGATGGCGGTGTAGATATTTCCATGTTCATAGAGATGGCGGTGTAGATATTTCCATGTTTATGCAGATAGCGGAATAGATATTTCCATGTTTATACAGATGGTGGTGTTGATATTTCCATGTTTATAGAGATGGCGGTCTAGATATTTCCATGTTTACAGAGATAGTGGTGTAGTTATTTCCAAGTTTATAGAGACAGCGTTGTAGATATTTCCATGTTTATACAGATAGCGGTGAAGATATTTCCATGTTTATACAGATAGCGGTGTAGATATTTCCATGTTCATACAGATGGTAGTGTAGATATTTCCATGTTCATACAGGTGGCGGTGTAGATATTTCCATGTTTATACAGATAGCAGTGTAGTTATTTCCATGTTTATAGAGATAGCAGTGTAGATATTTCCATTGATATACTGATAGCTGTGTAGATATTTGCATGTCCATACAGATAGCGGTGTAGATATTTCCATGTTCATACAGATAGCGGTGTAGATATTTCCATGTTTATACAGATAGTGCTGCGGATATTTCCATGTTTATACAGATGGTTGGGCAGATATTTCCATGTTTATACAGATAGCGATGTAGATATTTCCATCTTAATACAGATGGCCGTGTAGATATGTCCATGTTCGTACAGATGGCGTTGAACATATTTCCATGTTCATACAGATGGCGGTGTAGATATTTTGAAGTTTATAGAGATAGCGCTGTAGTTATTTCCATATTTATTGAGAAATCTGTGTAGATATTTCCATGTATATGCAGATAGCTGTGTAGATATTTCCATTTTCATGCACATAGCGGTGTAGATATTTCCATGTTCATCCAGATGCCGGTGTAGATATATCCATGTTCATACAGATGGGGGTGAAGATACTTCCATGTTCAAACAGATGGCGGTGTACATATTTCCATGTTCATGCAAATGGCGGTGTAGATATTTCCATGTTCATAGAGATGGCGGTGTAGATATTTCCATGTACATACAAATGGCGGTGTAGATATTTCCATGTTCGTACAGATGGCGGTGCAGTTATTTCCATGTTCATACAGTTAGCCGTGTAGATATTTCCATGTTCATACAGAGGGCGGTGTAGATATTTACATGTTCATACAGATGGCTGTGTAGATGTTTCCATGTTCGTATTGAGGGCAGTGTAGATATTTCCATGTTCATACAGGTGGCGGTGTAGACATTTCCATGTTTATACAGATAGCAGTGTAGTTATTTCCATGTTTATAGAGATAGTAGTGTAGATATTTCCATTGATATACAGATAGCTGTGTAGATGTTTGCATGTTCGTACAGATAGCGGTGTAGATATTTCCATGTTCACACAGATAGCGGTGTAGATATTTCCATGTTCATACAGATAGCGTTGTAGATGTTTCCATGCTCATACAGTCAGCGGTGTAGTTATTTCCATGTTCATACAGATGGCATTGTAGATATTTACATGTTCATACAGATGGCGGTGTAGTTATTTCCATGTTCGTACGGATGGCAATGTAGATATTTCCATGTTCATACAGGTGGCGGTGTAGATATTTGCATGTTTATACAGATAGCAGTGTAGTTATTTCCGTGTTTATAGAGATAGCAGTGCAGATATTTCCATTGATAAACAGATAGCTGTGTAGATATTTGCATGTTCTTACAGATAGCGGTGTAGATATTTCCACGTTCATACAGATAGCGGTGTAGATATTTCCATGTTCATACAGATAGCGGTGTAGGTATTTCCATGTTCATACAGTTAGCGGTTTAGATATTTCCATGTTCATACAGATGGCGGTGTAGATATTTCCATGTTCATAGAGATGGCGGTGTAGATATTTCCATATTTATACAGATAGCAGTGTAGTTATTTCCATGTTTATAGAGATAGCAGTGTAGATATTTCCATTGATATACAGAGAGCTGTGTAGATATTTGCATGGTCATACAGATAGCGGTGTAGATATTTCCATGTTCGTACAGATAGCGGTGTAGATATTTTCATGTTCATACAGATAGCGGTGTAGATATTTCCATGTTCATACAGATAACGGTGTAGATATTTCCATGTTCATACAGATGGCGTTGTAGATATTACCATGTTCATAGAGATGGCGGTGTAGATACTTCCATGTTTATGCAGATAGCGGTATGGAGATTTCCATGTTTATACAGATGGCAGTGCAGATATTTCCATGTTTATAGACACGGCGGTGCAGATATTTCCAAGTTCATACAGATAGCGGTGTAAATATTTCCACGTTTATAGGGATGGCGGTGTAGATATTTCCATGTTTACACACATAGCGGTGTAGTCATTTCCATGTTTACACAGATAGCGGTGTGGATATTTCCATGTTTATGCAGATAGCAGTGTAGATATTTCCATGTTTATACAGATAGCGGTGCGGATATTTCCATGTTTATACAGATAGTTGGGCAGATATTTCCATGTTTATACAGATAGCGGTGTAGCTATTTCCATCTTAATACAGATGGCGGTGTAGATATGTCCATGTTTGTACAGATGGCGGTGTAGAAATTTCCATGTTCATACAGATGGCGGTGTAGATATTTCGAAGTTTATAGAGATAGCGCTGTAGTTATTTCCATATTTATAGAGAAATCTGTGTATATATTTCCATGTATATTCAGATAGCTGTGTCGATATTTCCATGTTCATGCAGATAGCGGTGTATATATTTCCATGTTCATCCAGATGCCGGTGTACATATATCCATGTTCATACAGATGGCGGTGAAGATATTTCCATGTTCATACAGATAGCGGTGTAGATATTTCCATGTTCGTACAGATAGCGGTGTAGATATTTCCATGTTCATACAGATAGCGGTGTAGATATTTCTATGTTCATACAGATAACGGTGTAGATATTTCCATGTTCATACAGACAGCGGTGTAGATATTTCCATGTTCATACTGTTAGCGGTGTAGATATTTCCATGTTCATACAGATGGCGGTGTAGGTATTTACATGTTCATACAGATGGCGGTGTAGATATTTCTATGTTCATAGAGATGGCGGTGTAGATATTTCCATGTTTATGCAGATAGCGGAATAGATATTTCCATGTTTATACAGATGGTGGTGTAGATATTTCCATGTTTATAGAGATGGCGGTCTAGATATTTCCATGTTTACAGAGATAGTGGTGTAGTGATTTCCAAGTTTATAGAGACAGCGTTGTAGATATTTCCATGTTTATACAGATAGCGGTGAAGATATTTCCATGTTTATACAGATAGCGGTGTAGATATTTCCATGTTCATACAGATGGCGGTGTAGATATTTCCAAGTTCATACAAATGGCGGTGTAGATATTTCCATGTTCATAGAGATGCCGGTGTAGATATTTCCATGTTCATACAAATGGCGGTGCAGACATTTCCGTGTTCATAGAGATGGTGGTGTAGATATTTCCATATTTATACAGATAGCAGTGTAGTTATTTCCATGTTTATAGAGATAGGAGTGTAGATTTTTCCATTGATATACAGATAGCTGTGTACATATTTGCATGTTCATACAGATAGTGGTGTAGATATTTCCATGTTCATTCACATAGCGGTGTAGATATTTCCATGTTCATACAGATAGCGGTGTAGATATTTCCATGTTCATACAGATCGCGGTGTAGATATTTCCATGTTCATACAGATCGCGGTGTAGATATTTCCATGTTCATACAGATAGTGGTGTAGATATTTCCATGTTCATACAGTTAGCGGTTTAGATATCTCCATGTTTATAGAGATAGTGGTGTAGTTATTTCCAAGTTTATAGAGACAGCATTGTAGATATTTCCATGTTCATACAGATAGTGGTGTAGATATTTCCATGTTTATACAGATAGCAGTGTAGTTGTTTCCTTGTTTATAGAGATAGCTGTGTAGATATTTCCATTGATATACAGATAGCTGTGTAGATATTTGCATGTTCATACAGATAGCGGTGTAGATATTTCCATGTTCGTACAGATAGCGGTGTAGATATTTCCATGTTCATACAGAGAGCGGTGTAGATATTTCCATGTTCATACAGATAGCGGTGTATATATTTCCAAGTTCATACAGATAGCGGTGTATCTATTTCCATGTTCATACAGTTAGCCGTGTAGATATTTCCATGTTCATACAGATGGCGGTTTAGATATTTACATGTTCATACAGATGGCGGTGTAAATATTTCCAAGTTTTTACAGATGGCGGTGTAGATATTTCCATGTTCATAGAGATGGCAGTGTAGATATTTCCATTTTTATGCAGATAGCGGTATAGATATTTCCATGTTTATACAGATGGTGGTGTAGATATTTCCATGTTTATACAGATGGCGGTCTGGATATTTCCATGTTTATAGAGATAGTGGTGTAGTTATTTCAAAGCTTATAGAGACAGCATTGTAGATATTTCCATGTTTATACAGATAGCGGTGAAGTTATTTCCATGTTTATACAGATAGCGGTGTAGATATTTCCATGTTTATACAGATAGCGGGGTAGATATTTCCATGTTTATAGACATAGTGGGGTAGATAATTCCAATTTTATACAGATAGCAGTGTAGATATTTCCAAGTTCATACTGATAGCAGTGTAGATATTTCCACGTTCATACTGATGACGGTGTAGATATTTCATGTTTATAGAGATGAAGGTGTAGATATTTTCATGCTTACACAGATGGCAGTGTAGATATTTCCATGATTACACAGATAGCGGTGTAGACATTTCTATGTTTACACAGATAGCAGTGTGGATATTTCCATGTTCATACAGATAGCGGTGTAGATATTTCCATGTTCATACAGATAGCGGTGTAGATATTTCCATGTTTATACAGATAGCAGTGTATTTATTTCCATGTTTATAGAGATAGCAGTGTAGATTTTTCCACTGATATACAGATAGCTGTGTAGATATTTGCATGGTCATTCAGATAGCGGTGTAGATATTTCCATGTTCATACAGATAACCGTGTAGGTATTTCCATGTTCATACAGATAGCGGTGTAGATATTTCCATGTTCATACAGTTAGCGGTGTAGATATTTCCATGTTCATACAGATGGCGGTGTAGATATTTACATGTTCATACAGATGGCGGTATAGATATTTCCATGTTCGTACTGATGGCGGTGTAGAGATTTCCATGTTCAAAGAGATGGCGGTGTAGATATTTCCATGTTTATGCAGAGAGCGGAATAGATATTTCCATGTTTATACAGATGGTGGTGTAAATATTTCCATGTTTATAGAGATGGCGGTCTAGATATTTCCATGTTTACAGAGATAGTGGTGTAGTTATTTCCAACTTTAGAGAGACAGCTTGTAGATATTTCCATGTTTATACAGTTAGCGGTGAAGATATTTCCATGTTTATACAGATAGCGGTGTAGATATTTCCATGTTTATACAGATAGCAGTGTAGATATTTCCAAGTTTATAGAGATAGTGGTGTAGATAATTTCAATTTTATACAGAGAGCAGTGTAGATATTTCCAAGTTCATACAGATAGAGGTGTAGATATTTCCACGTTTATAGAGATGGAGATGCAGTTATTTCCATGTTCATACAGAGGACGGTGTAGATGTTTCCCTGTTTATAGGGATGGCAGTGTAGATATTTTCATGTTTACACAGATGGCGGTGTAGATATTTCCATGTTTACACAGATAGCGGTGTAGACATTTCCATGTTTACACAGATAGCGGTGTGGATATTTCCATGTTTATGCAGATAGCAGTGTAGATATTTCCATGTTTATACAGATAGCGTTGCGGATATTTCCATGTTTATTCAGATAGCGGTGCGGATATTTCCATGTTTATACAGATAGTTGGGCAGATATTTCCATGTTTATACAGATAGCTGGGCAGATATTTCCATGTTTATACAGATAGCGGTGTAGCTATTTCCATCTTAATACAGATGGCGGTGTAGATATGTCCATGTTTGTACAGATGGCGGTGTAGATATTTCCATGTTCATACAGATGGCGGTGTAGATATTTCGAAGTTTATAGAGATAGCGCTGTAGTTATTTCCATATTTATAGAGAAATCTGTGTAGATATTTCCATGTGTATTCAGATAGCTGTGTAGATAGATCCATGTTCATGCAGATAGCGGTGTAGATATTTCCATGTTCATCCAGATGCCGGTGTACATATATCCATGTTCATGCAGATGGCAGTGAAGATATTTCCATGTTCATACAGACGGTTGTGTAGATATTTCCATGTTCATACAAATGGCGGTGTAGATATTTCCATGTTCATAGAGATGGCAGTGTAGATATTTCCATGTTCGTACAAATGGCGGTGTAGATATTTCCATGTTCATAGAGATGACGGTGTTGATATTTCCATATTTATAGAGATAGCAGTGTAGTTATTTCCATGTTTATAGAGATAGTAGTGTAGATACTTCCATTGATATACAGATAGCTGTGTAGATATTTCCATGTTCATAGAGATAGCGGTGTAGATATTTCCATGTTCATACAGATAGCGGTGTAGATATTTCCATGTTCATACAGATAGCGGTGTAGATATTTCCATGTTCATACAGATAGCGGTGTAGATATTTCCATGTTCATACAGGTGGCGGTGTAGATATTTCCATGTTTATACAGATAGCAGTGTAGCTATTTCCATGTTTATAGACATAGCATTGTAGATATTTAAACTGATATAGAGATAGCTGTGTAGATATTTGCATGGTCATACAGATAGCGGTGTAGATATTTCCATGTTCGTACAGATAGCGGTGTAGATATTTCCATGTTTACACAGATAGCGGTGTAGTCATTTCCATGTTTACACAGATAGCGGTGTGGATATTTCCATGTTTATGCAGATAGCAGTGTAGATATTTCCATGTTTATACAGATAGCGGTGTGGATATTTCCATGTTTATACAGATAGTTGGGCAGATATTTCCATGTTTATACAGATAGCGGTGTAGATATTTCCATCTTAATACAGATGGCGGTGTAGATATGTCCATGTTTGTAGAGATGGCGGTGTAGATATTTCCATGTTCATACAGATGGCGGTGTAGATATTTCGAAGTTTATAGAGATAGCGCTGTAGTTATTTCCATATTTATAGAGAAATCTGTGTAGATCTTTCCATGTATATTCAGATAGCTGTGTAGATATTTCCATGTTCATGCAGATAGCGGTGTATATATTTCCATGTTCATCCAGATGCCGGTGTACATATATCCATGTTCATCCAGATGGCGGTGAATATATTTCCATGTTCATACAGATGGTGGTGTAGATATTTCCATGTTCATACAAATGGCGGTGTAGATATTTCCATGTTCATAGAGATGGAGGTGTAGATATTTCCATATTTATACAGATAGCAGTGTAGTTATTTCCATGTTTATAGGGATAGCAGTGTAGATATTTTCATTGATATGCAGATAGCTGTGTAGATATTTGCATGTTCATACAGATAGCGGTCTAGATATTTCCATGTTCACACAGATAGCGGTGTAGATATTTCCATGTTCATACAGATAGCGGTGTTGATATTTCCATGTTCATACAGATAGCGGTGTAGATATTTCCATGTTCATACAGATAGCGGTGTAGATATTTCCATGTTCATACAGTTAGCGGTGTAGATATTTCCATGTTCATGCAGATGGCAGTGTAGATATTTACATGTTCATACAGATGGCGGTGTAGATATTTCCATGTTCATACAGATGGCAGTGTAGATATTTCTATGTTCATACAGATGGCGGTGTAGATATTTCCATGTTCATACAGATAGCGGTGTAGATATTTCCATGTTCATACCAATAGTGGTGTAGATATTTCCATGTTCATACAGTTAGCGGTGTAGATATTTCCATGTTCTTACAGATGGCGGTGTAGATATTTACATGTTCATACAGATGGCGGTGTAGATATTTCCATGTTCGTACTGATGGCAGTGTAGATATTTCCTTGTTCATACAGGTGGCGGTGTAGATATTTCCATGTTTATAGGGATGGCTTTGTAGATATTTTCACGTTTAAACAGATGGCAGTGTAGATATTTCCATGTTTACACAGATAGCTGTGTAGACATTTCCATGTTTACACAGATACCAGTGTGGATATTTCCATGTTTATGCAGATAGCAGTGTAGATATTTCCATGTTTATACAGATAGCGGTGCGGATATTTCCATGTTTATACAGATAGTTGGGCAGATATTTCCATGTTTATTCAGATAGCGGTGGAGATATTTCCATGTTAATACAGATGGCGGTGTAGATATGTCCATGTTCGTACAGATGGCGGTGTAGATATTTCCATGTTAATACAGATGGCGGTGTAGATATTTCAAAGTTTATAGAGATAGCACTGTAGTTATTTCCATATTTATAGAGAAATCTCTGTAGATATTTCCATGTATATTCAGATAGCTGTGTAGATATTTCCATGTTCATGCAGATAGCGGTGTAGATATTTCCATGTTCATCCAGATGCCGGTGTACATATATCCATGTTCATACAGATGGCGGTGAAGATATTTCCATGTTCAAACAGATGGCAGTGTAGATATTTCCATGTTCGTACGGATGGAAGTGTAGATATTTCCTTGTTCATACAGGTGGCGGTGTAGATATTTCCATGTTTATAAAGATAGCAGTGTAGTTATTTCCATGTTTATAGAGAGAGATGAGTAGATATTTCCATTGATATACAGATAGCTGTGTAGATATTTGCATGTTCATACAGATAGCGGTGTAGATATTTCCATGTTCATACAGATAGCGGTGTAGATATTTCCATGTTCATACAGATAGCTGTGTAGATATTTCCATGTTCATACACATAACGGTGTAGATATTTCCATGTTCATACAGATAGCGGTATAGATATTTCCATGTTCATACAGATGGCGGTATAGATATTTCCATGTTAGAACAGATGGCGGTATAGATATTTAAATGTTCATAGAGATGGCGGTGTAGATATTTCCATGTTTATGCAGATAGCGGTATAGATATTTCCATGTTTATACAGATGGTGGTGTAGATATTTCCATGTTTATAGAGATGGCTTTCTAGATATTTCCATGTTTACAGAGATAGTGGTGTAGTTATTTCCAAGTTTATAGAGACAGCGTTGTAGATATTTCCATGTTTATACAGATAGCGGTGAAGGTATTTCCATGTTTATACAGATAGCGGTGTAGATATTTCCATGTTTATACAGATAGCAGTGTAGATATTTTTTGTTTATAGAGATAGCGTTGTAGATAATTTCAATTTCATACAGAGAGCAGTGTAGATATTTCCAAGTTCATATAGATAGCGGTGTAGATATTTCCACGTTTATAGAGATGGCGGTGTAGATATTTCCATGTTCATACAGAGGACGGTGTAGAAATTTCCATGTTTATAGGGATGGCGGTGTAGATATATTCATGTTTACACAGACGGTGGTGTAGATATTTCCATGTTTACACAGATAGCGGTGTACACATTTCCATGTTTACACAGATAGCGGTGTGGATATTTCCATGTTTATGCAGATAGCAGTGTAGATATTTCCATGTTTATACAGATAGCGGGGCGGATATTTCCATGTTTATTCAGATAGCGGTGTGGATATTTCCATTTTTATACAGATAGTTGGGCAGATATTTCCATGTTTATACAGATAGCGGTGTAGCTATTTCCATCTTAATACAGATGGCGGTGTAGATATGTCCATGTTCGTAAAGATGGCGGTGTAGATATTTCCATGTTCATACAGATGGCGGTGTAGATATTTCGAAGTTTATAGAGATAGCGCTGTAGTTATTTCCATATTTATAGAGAAATCTGTGTAGATATTTCCATGTGTATTCAGATAGCTGTGTTGATAGATCCATGTTCATGCAGATAGCGGTGTAGATATTTCCATGTTCATCCAGATGCCGGTGTACATATATCCATGTTCATATAGATGGCAGTGAAGATATTTCCATGTTCATACAGACGGTGGTGTAGATATTTCCATGTTCATACAAATGGCGGTGTAGATATTTCCATGTTCATAAAGATGGCGGTGTATATATTTCCATGTTCATACAAATGGCGGTGTAGATATTTCCATGTTCATAGAGATGGCGGTGTTGATATTTCCATATTTATAGAGATAGCAGTGTAGTTATTTCCATGTTTATAGAGATAGTAGTGTAGATACTTCCATTGATATACAGATAGCTGTGTAGATATTTCCATGTTCATAGAGATAGCGGTGTAGATATTTCCATGTTCATACAGATAGCGGTGTAGATATTTCCATGTTCATACAGATAGCGGTGTAGATATTTCCATGTTCATACAGATAGCGGTGTAGATATTTCCATGTTCATACAGGTGGCGGTGTACATATTTCCATGTTTATACAGATAGCAGTGTAGCTATTTCCATGTTTATAGACATAGCATTGTAGATATTTAAACTGATATAGAGATAGCTGTGTAGATATTTGCATGGTCATACAGATAGCGGTGTAGATATTTCCATGTTCGTACAGATAGCGGTGTAGATATTTCCATGTTTACACAGATAGCGGTGTAGTCATTTCCATGTTTACACAGATAGCGGTGTGGATATTTCCATGTTTATGCAGATAGCAGTGTAGATATTTCCATGTTTATACAGATAGCGGTGTGGATATTTCCATGTTTATACAGATAGTTGGGCAGATATTTCCATGTTTATACAGATAGCGGTGTAGATATTTCCATCTTAATACAGATGGCGGTGTAGATATGTCCATGTTTGTAGAGATGGCGGTGTAGATATTTCCATGTTCATACAGATGGCGGTGTAGATATTTCGAAGTTTATAGAGATAGCGCTGTAGTTATTTCCATATTTATAGAGAAATCTGTGTAGATCTTTCCATGTATATTCAGATAGCTGTGTGGATATTTCCATGTTCATGCAGATAGCGGTGTATATATTTCCATGTTCATCCAGATGCCGGTGTACATATATCCATGTTCATCCAGATGGCGGTGAATATATTTCCATGTTCATACAGATGGTGGTGTAGATATTTCCATGTTCATACAAATGGCGGTGTAGATATTTCCATGTTCATAGAGATGGAGGTGTAGATATTTCCATATTTATACAGATAGCAGTGTAGTTATTTCCATGTTTATAGGGATAGCAGTGTAGATATTTTCATTGATATGCAGATAGCTGTGTAGATATTTGCATGTTCATACAGATAGCGGTCTAGATATTTCCATGTTCACACAGATAGCGGTGTAGATATTTCCATGTTCATACAGATAGCGGTGTTGATATTTCCATGTTCATACAGATAGCGGTGTAGATATTTCCATGTTCATACAGATAGCGGTGTAGATATTTCCATGTTCATACAGTTAGCGGTGTAGATATTTCCATGTTCATGCAGATGGCAGTGTAGATATTTACATGTTCATACAGATGGCGGTGTAGATATTTCCATGTTCATACAGATGGCAGTGTAGATATTTCTATGTTCATACAGATGGCGGTGTAGATATTTCCATGTTCATACAGATAGCGGTGTAGATATTTCCATGTTCATACCAATAGTGGTGTAGATATTTCCATGTTCATACAGTTAGCGGTGTAGATATTTCCATGTTCTTACAGATGGCGGTGTAGATATTTACATGTTCATACAGATGGCGGTGTAGATATTTCCATGTTCGTACTGATGGCAGTGTAGATATTTCCTTGTTCATACAGGTGGCGGTGTAGATATTTCCATGTTTATAGGGATGGCTTTGTAGATATTTTCACGTTTAAACAGATGGCAGTGTAGATATTTCCATGTTTACACAGATAGCTGTGTAGACATTTCCATGTTTACACAGATACCAGTGTGGATATTTCCATGTTTATGCAGATAGCAGTGTAGATATTTCCATGTTTATACAGATAGCGGTGCGGATATTTCCATGTTTATACAGATAGTTGGGCAGATATTTCCATGTTTATTCAGATAGCGGTGGAGATATTTCCATGTTAATACAGATGGCGGTGTAGATATGTCCATGTTCGTACAGATGGCGGTGTAGATATTTCCATGTTAATACAGATGGCGGTGTAGATATTTCAAAGTTTATAGAGATAGCACTGTAGTTATTTCCATATTTATAGAGAAATCTCTGTAGATATTTCCATGTATATTCAGATAGCTGTGTAGATATTTCCATGTTCATGCAGATAGCGGTGTAGATATTTCCATGTTCATCCAGATGCCGGTGTACATATATCCATGTTCATACAGATGGCGGTGAAGATATTTCCATGTTCAAACAGATGGCAGTGTAGATATTTCCATGTTCGTACGGATGGAAGTGTAGATATTTCCTTGTTCATACAGGTGGCGGTGTAGATATTTCCATGTTTATAAAGATAGCAGTGTAGTTATTTCCATGTTTATAGAGAGAGATGAGTAGATATTTCCATTGATATACAGATAGCTGTGTAGATATTTGCATGTTCATACAGATAGCGGTGTAGATATTTCCATGTTCATACAGATAGCGGTGTAGATATTTCCATGTTCATACAGATAGCTGTGTAGATATTTCCATGTTCATACACATAACGGTGTAGATATTTCCATGTTCATACAGATAGCGGTATAGATATTTCCATGTTCATACAGATGGCGGTATAGATATTTCCATGTTAGAACAGATGGCGGTGTAGATATTTAAATGTTCATAGAGATGGCGGTGTAGATATTTCCATGTTTATGCAGATAGCGGTATAGATATTTCCATGTTTATACAGATGGTGGTGTAGATATTTCCATGTTTATAGAGATGGCTTTCTAGATATTTCCATGTTTACAGAGATAGTGGTGTAGTTATTTCCAAGTTTATAGAGACAGCGTTGTAGATATTTCCATGTTTATACAGATAGCGGTGAAGGTATTTCCATGTTTATACAGATAGCGGTGTAGATATTTCCATGTTTATACATATAGCAGTGTAGATATTTTTTGTTTATAGAGATAGCGTTGTAGATAATTTCAATTTCATACAGAGAGCAGTGTAGATATTTCCAAGTTCATATAGATAGCGGTGTAGATATTTCCACGTTTATAGAGATGGCGGTGTAGATATTTCCATGTTCATACAGAGGACGGTGTAGAAATTTCCATGTTTATAGGGATGGCGGTGTAGATATATTCATGTTTACACAGACGGTGGTGTAGATATTTCCATGTTTACACAGATAGCGGTGTACACATTTCCATGTTTACACAGATAGCGGTGTGGATATTTCCATGTTTATGCAGATAGCAGTGTAGATATTTCCATGTTTATACAGATAGCGGGGCGGATATTTCCATGTTTATTCAGATAGCGGTGTGGATATTTCCATTTTTATACAGATAGTTGGGCAGATATTTCCATGTTTATACAGATAGCGGTGTAGCTATTTCCATCTTAATACAGATGGCGGTGTAGATATGTCCATGTTCGTAAAGATGGCGGTGTAGATATTTCCATGTTCATACAGATGGCGGTGTAGATATTTCGAAGTTTATAGAGATAGCGCTGTAGTTATTTCCATATTTATAGAGAAATCTGTGTAGATATTTCCATGTGTATTCAGATAGCTGTGTTGATAGATCCATGTTCATGCAGATAGCGGTGTAGATATTTCCATGTTCATCCAGATGCCGGTGTACATATATCCATGTTCATATAGATGGCAGTGAAGATATTTCCATGTTCATACAGACGGTGGTGTAGATATTTCCATGTTCATACAAATGGCGGTGTAGATATTTCCATGTTCATAAAGATGGCGGTGTATATATTTCCATGTTCATACAAATGGCGGTGTAGATATTTCCATGTTCATAGAGATGGCGGTGTTGATATTTCCATATTTATAGAGATAGCAGTGTAGTTATTTCCATGTTTATAGAGATAGTAGTGTAGATACTTCCATTGATATACAGATAGCTGTGTAGATATTTCCATGTTCATAGAGATAGCGGTGTAGATATTTCCATGTTCATACAGATAGCGGTGTAGATATTTCCATGTTCATACAGATAGCGGTGTAGATATTTCCATGTTCATACAGATAGCGGTGTAGATATTTCCATGTTCATACAGGTGGCGGTGTACATATTTCCATGTTTATACAGATAGCAGTGTAGCTATTTCCATGTTTATAAACATAGCATTGTAGATATTTAAATTGATATAGAGATAGCTGTGTAGATATTTGCATGGTCATACAGATAGCGGTGTAGATATTTCCATGTTCGTACAGATAGCGGTGTAGATATTTCCATGTTCATACCAATCTCGGTGTACACATTTCCTTGTTCATACATTTAGCGGTGTAGATATTTCCATGTTCATACAGATGGCGGTGTGGATATTTCCATGTTCATAGAGATAGCGGTGTAGATATTTCCATGTTCATACAGATAGTGGTGTAGATATTTCCACGTTTATAGAGATGGCGGTGCAGATATTTCCATGTTCATACAGAGGACGGTGTAGATATTTCCATGTTTATAGTGATGGCGGTGTAGATATTTTCAGGTTTACACAGATGGCGGTGTAGATATTTCCATGTTTACACAGATAGCGGTGTAGACATTTCCATGTTTACACAGATAGCTGTGTGGATATTTCCATGTTTATGCAGATAGCAGTGTAGATATTTCTATGTTTATACAGATAGCGGTGCGGATATTTCCATGTTTATTCATATAGCGGTGCGGATATTTCCATGTTTATACAGATAGTTGGGCAGATATTTCCATGTTTATACAGATAGCGGTGTGGATATTTCCATCTTAATACAGATGGCGGTGTAGATATGTCCATGTTTGTACAGATGGCGGTGTAGATATTTCCATGTTCATACAGATGGCGGTGTAGATATTTCGAAGTTTATAGAGATAGCGCTGTAGTTATTTCCATATTTATAGAGAAATCTGTGTAGATATTTCCATGTGTATTCAGATAGCTGTGTAGATATTTCCATGTTCATACAGATAGCGGTGTAGATATTTTCATGTTCATACAGATAGCGGTGTAGATATTCCCATGTTCATACAGATGGTGTTGTAGATATTTATATGTTCATACATATGGCGGTGTAGATAATTCCATGTTCATACAGATAGCGGTGTAGATATTTCCATGTTCATACAGATAGTGGTGTAGATATTTCCATGTTCATACAGATAGCGGTGTAGATATTTCCATGTTCATCCAGATGCTGGTGTACATATATCCATGTTCATACAGATGGCGGTGAAGATATTTCCATGTTCATACAGATGGCGGTGTAGATATTTCCAAGTTCATACAAATGGCGGTGTAGATATTTCCATGTTCATAGAGATGGCGGTGTAGATATTTCCATGTTCATACAAATGGCGGTGTAGATATTTCCGTGTTCATAGAGATGGCGGTGTAGATATTTCCATATTTATACAGAGAGCAGTGTAGTTATTTCCATGTTTATAGAGATAGCAGTGTAGATTTTTCCATTGATATACAGATAGCTGTGTACATATTTGCATGTTCATACAGATAGCGATGTAGATATTTCCATGTTCATTCAGATAGCGGTGTAGATATTTCCATGTTCATACAGATAGCGGTGTAGATATTTCCATGTTCATACAGATAACGGTTTAGATATTTCCATGTTCATACAGATCGCGGTGTAGATATTTCCATGTTCATACAGATAGCGGTGTAGATATTTCCATGTTCATACAGTTAGCGGTCTAGATATCTCCATGTTTATAGAGATAGTGGTGTAGTTATTTCCAAGTTTATAGAGACAGTATTGTAGATATTTCCATGTTCATACAGATAGCGGTGTAGATATTTCCATGTTTATACAGATAGCAGTGTAGTTATTTCCATGTTTATAGAGATAGCTGTGTAGATATTTCCATTGATATACAGATAGCTGTGTAGATATTTGCATGTTCATACAGATAGCGGTGTAGATATTTCCATGTTCATACAGATGGCGGTGTAGATATTTCGAAGTTTATAGAGATAGCGCTGCAGTTATTTCCATATTTATAGAGAAATCTGTGTAGATCTTTCCATGTATATTCAGATAGCTGTGTAGATATTTCCATGTTCATGCAGATAGCGGTGTATATATTTCCATGTTCATCCAGATGCCGGTGAACATATATCCATGTTCATCCATATGGCGGTGAAGATATTGCCATGTTCATACAGATGGTGGTGTAGATATTTCCATATTCATACAAATGGCAGTGTAGATATTTCCATGTTCATAGAGATGGAGGTGTAGATATTTCCATATTTATACAGTTAGCAGTGTAGTTATTTCCATGTTTATAGGGATAGCAGTGTAGCTATTTCCATTGATATACAGATAGCTGTGTAGATATTTGCATGCTCAGAGAGACAGCGGTGTAGATATTTGCATGTTCATAGAGATAGCGGTGTAGATATTTCCATGTTCATACAGATAGCGGTGTAGATATTTCCATGTTCATACAGATAGCGGTGTAGATATTTCCATGTTCATACAGATAGCGTTGTAGATATTTCCATGTTCATACAGTTAGCGGTGTAGATATTCCCGTGTTCATACAGATGGCGGTGTAGATATTTACAAGTTCATAAAGATAGCGGTGTAGATATTTCCATCTTCATACAGATAGCGGTGTAGATATTTCCATGTTCATACAGATGACGGTGTAGATATTTCCATGTTCATACAGACAGCGGTGTAGATATTTCCATGTTCATACAGATAGCTTTGTAGATATTTCCATGTTCATACCGATGGCGGTGTAGATATTTACATGTTCATACAGATGGCGGTATAGACATTTCCATGTTCGTACAGATGGCGTTGTAGATATTTCCATGTTCATAGAGATGGCGGTGTAGATATTTCCATGTTCATGCAGATGGCGGTATAGATATTTCCATGTTTATACAGATGGTTGTGTAGATATTTCCATGTTTATAGAGATGGCGGTCTAGATATTTCCATGTTTACAGAGATTGTGGTGTAGTTATTTCCAAGTTTATAGAGACAGCGTTGTAGATATTTCCATGTTTATACAGATAGCGGTGAAGATATTTCCATGTTTATACAGATAGCGGTATAGATATTTCCATGTTAATACAGATAGCAGTGTAGATATTTCCTTGTTTATAGAGATAGTGGTGAAGATAATTTCAATTTTATACAGAGAGCAGTGTAGATATTTCCAAGTTCATACAGATAGCGGTGTAGATATTTCCACGTTTATAGAGATGGCGGTGTAGATATTTCCATGTTCATACAGACGGCGGTGTAGATATTTCCATGTTTATAGGGATGGCTTTGTAGATATTTTCATGTTTAAACAGATGGCAGTGTAGATATTTCCATGTTTACACAGATAGCGGTGTAGACATTTCCATGTTTACACAGATAGCGGTGTGGATATTTCCATGTTTATGCAGATAGCAGTGTAGATATTTCCATGTTTATACAGATAGCGGTGCGGATATTTCCATTTTTATACAGATAGTTGGGCAGATATTTCCATGTTTATTCAGATAGCGGTGTAGATATTTCCATGTTAATACAGATGGCGGTGTAGATATTTCAAAGTTTATAGAGATAGCACTGTAGTTATTTCCATATTTATAGAGAAATCTCTGTAGATATTTCCATGTATATTCAGATAGCTGTGTAGATATTTCCATGTTCATGCAGATAGCGGTGTAGATATTTCCATGTTCATCCAGATGCCGGTGTACATATATCCATGTTCATACAGATGGCGGTGAAGATATTTCCATGTTCATACAGATGGCAGTGTAGATATTTCCATGTTCGTACGGATGGCAGTGTAGATATTTCCTTGTTCATACAGGTGGCGGTGTAGATATTTCCATGTTTATACAAATAGCAGTGTAGTTATTTCCATGTTTATAGAGAGAGATGAGTAGATATTTCCATTGATATACAGATAGCTGTGTAGATATTTGCATGTTCATACAGATAGCGGTGTAGATATTTCCATGTTCGTACAGATAGCGGTGTAGATATTTCCATGTTCATACAGATAGCTGTGTAGATATTTCCATGTTCATACACATAACGGTGTAGATATTTCCATATTCATACAGATAGCGGTATAGATATTTCCATGTTCATACAGATGGCGGTATAGATATTTCCATGTTCGTACTGATGGCGGTGTAGATATTTAAATGTTCATAGAGATGGCGGTGTAGATATTTCCATGTTTATGCAGATAGCGGTATAGATATTTCCATGTTTATACAGATGGTGGTGTAGATATTTCCATGTTTATAGAGATGGCTTTCTAGATATTTCCATGTTTACAGAGATAGTGGTGTAGTTATTTCCAAGTTTATAGAGACAGCGTTGTAGATATTTCCATTTTTATACAGATAGCGGTGAAGGTATTTCCATGTTTATACAGATAGCGGTGTAGATATTTCCATGTTTATACAGATAGCAGTGTAGATATTTCCATGTTTATAGAGATAGCGTTGTAGATAATTTCAATTTCATACAGAGAGCAGTGTAGATATTTCCAAGTTCATACAGATAGCGGTGTAGATATTTCCACGTTTATAGAGATGGCGGTGTAGATATTTCCATGTTCATACAGAGGACGGTGTAGATATTTCCATGTTTATAGGGATGGCGGTGTAGATATTTTCATGTTTACACAGACGGCGGTGTAGATATTTCCATGTTTACACAGATAGCGGTGTAGACATTTCCATGTTTACACAGATAGCGGTGTGACTATTTCCATGTTTATGCAGATAGCAGTGTAGATATTTCCATGTTTATACAGATAGTGGTGCGGATATTTCCATGTTTATACAGATAGGTAGATATTTCCATGTTTATACAGATAGCGGAGTAGATATTTCCATCTTAATACAGATGGCGGTGTAGATATGTCCATGTTTGTAGAGATGGAGGTGTTTATATTTCCATGTTCATACAGATGGCGGTGTAGATATTTCGAAGTTTATAGAGATAGCGCTGTAGTTATTCCCATATTTATAGAGAAATCTGTGTAGATATTTCCATGTATATTCAGATAGCTGTGTAGATATTTCCATGTTCATGCAGATAGCGGTGTAGATATTTCCATGTTCATCCAGATGCCTGTGTACATATATCCATGTTCAAATAGATAGCAGTGTAGATATTTCCATGTTCATACAGTTAGCGGTGTAGATATTTCCATGTTCATACAGATGGCGGTGTAGATATTTACATGTTCATACAGATGGCGGTATAGATATTTCCCTGATCGTACAGATGGCGGTGTAGATATTTCCATGTTCATAGAGATGGCGGTGTAGATGTTTCCATGTTTTTGCAGATAGCGGTATAGATACTTCCATGTTTATACAGATGGTGGTGTAGATAATTCCATGTTTATAGAGATGGCGGTCTAGATATTTCCACGTTTACAGAGATAGTGGTGTAGTTATTTCCACGTTTATAGAGACACCGTTGTAGATATTTCCATGTTTATACAGATAGCGGTGAAGATATTTCCATGTTTATACAGATAGCGGTGTAGATATTTCCATGTTTTTACAGATAGCAGTGTAGATATTTCCATGTTTATAGAGATAGTGTTGTAGATAATTTCAATTTCATACAGAGAGCAGTGTAGATATTTCCAAGTTCATACAGATAGCGGTGTAGATATTTCCACGTTTATAGAGATGGCGGTGTAGATATTTCCATGTTCATACAGAGGACGGTGTAGATATTTCCATGTTTATAGGGATGGCGGTGAAGATATTTTCATGTTTAAACAGATGGCGGCGTAGATATTTCCATGTTTACACAGATAGCGGTGTAGACATTTCCATGTTTACACAGATAGCAGTGTGGATATTTCCATGTTTACGCAGATAGCAGTGTAGATATTTCCATGTTTATACAGATAGCGGTGTAGATATTTCCATGTTCATACAGATAGCGTTGTAGATATTTCCATGTTCATACAGATAGCGGTGTAGATATTTCCATGTTTATGCAGATAGCGGTGTAGATATTTCCATGTTCATACCAATAGCGGTGTAGATATTTCCATGTACATACAGTTAGCGTTGTATATATTTCCATGTTCATACAGATGGCGGTGTAGATATTTACATGTTCATACAGATGGCGGTGTAGATATTTCCATGTTCGTATGGATGGCAGTGTAGTTATTTCCATGATCATACAGGTGGCGGTGTAGATATTTCCATGTTTATACAGATAGCAGTGTAGTTATTTCCATGTTTATAGAGATAGCAGTGTACATATTTCCATTGATATACAGATATCTGTGTAGATATTTGCATGTTCATACAGATAGCGGTGTAGATATTTCCATGTTCGTAGAGATAGCCGTGTAGATATTTCCATGTTCATACAGATAGCGGTGTAGATATTTCCATGTTCATACAGATAAAGGTGTAGATATTTCCATGTTCATACAGATAGCAGTGTAGATATTTCCATGTTCATACAGTTAGTGGTGTAGATATTTCCATGTTCATACAGATGGCGGTGTAGTTATTTACAAGTTCATACAGATGGCGGTGTAGATATTTCCATGTTCATACAGATGACGGTGTAGATATTTCCATGTTCATTGAGATGGCGGTGTAGATATTTCCATGTTTATGCAGATAGCGGTATAGAAATTTCCATGTTTATACAGATGGTGGTGTAGATATTTCCATGTTTATAGAGATGGCGGTGTAGATATTTCCATGTTTATACATATAGCGGTGAAGATATTTGCATGTTTATACAGATAGCGGTGTAGATATTTCCATGTTTATACAGATAGAAGTGTAGATATTTCCATGTTTATACAGATAGTGGTGTAGATAATTTCAATTTTGTACCAAGAGCAGTGTAGATATTTTCAAGTTCATACAGATAGCGATGTAGATATTTCCACGTTTATAGATATGGCGGTGTAGATATTTCCATGTGCATACTCATGGCGGTGTAGATATTTCCATGTTCATACAAATGGCGGTGTAGATATTTCCATGTTCATAGAGATGGCGGTGTAGATATTTCCATGTTCAAACAAATGGCGGTGTAGATATTTCCATGTTCATAGAGATGGCGGTGAAGATATTTCCATGTTTATACAGATAGCAGTGTAGTTATTTCCATGTTTATAGAGATAGCAGTATAGATATTTCCATTGATATACACATAGCTGTGTAGATACTTCCATGTTCATACTGATGGCGGTGTAGGTATTTCGAAGTTTATAGAGATAACGCTGTAGTTATTTCCATATTTATAGAGATATCTGTATAGATATTTCCATGTATATGCAGATAGCTGTGTAGATATTTCCATGTTCATCCAGATGCCGGTGTGGATATATCCATGTTCATACAGATGTCGGTGAAGATATTTCCATGTTCTTACACATGGCGGTGTAGATATTTCCATGTTCATACAAATGGCAGTGTAGGTATTTCCATGTTCGTAGAGATGGCGGTGTAGATATTTCCATGTTCATACAAATGGCGGTGTAGGTATTTCCATGTTCACAGACATGGCGTTTTAGTTATTTCCATGTTTATACAGATAGCAGTGTGGTTATTTCCATGCTTATAGAGATAGCAGTGTAGATATTTCCATTGATATACAGATAGCTGGGTAGATATTTGCATGTTCATACAGATAGCGGTGTAGATATTTCCATGTTCGTACAGATAGCGGTGTAGATATTTCCATGTTCATGCAGATAGCGGTGTAGATATTTCCATGTTCATCCAGATGCCGGTGTACATATATCCATGTTCATAGTGGTGGCGGTGTAGATATTTACATGTTCATACAGATGGCGGTGTAGATATTTCCATGTTCGTACAGATGGCGGTGTATATATTTCCATGTTCATAGAGGTGGCTGTGTAGATATTTCCATGTTTATGCAGATAGCGGTATAGATATTTCCATGTTAATACAGATGGTGGTGTAGACATTTCCATGTTTATGGGGATGGCGGTGTAGATATTTTCATGTTTACACAGATGGCGGTGTAGATATTTCCATGTTTAAACAGATAGCGCTGTAGACATTTCCATGTTTACACAGATAGCGGTGTGGATATTTCCATGTTTATGCAGATAGCAGTGTAGATTTTTCCATGTTTATACAGATAGCGGTGCGAATATTTCCATGTTTATACAGATAGTTGGGCAGATATTTCCATGTTTACACAGATAGCGGTGTAGATATTTCCATCTTAATACAGATGGAAGTGTAGATATGTCCATGTTTGTACAGATATCAGTGTAGATATTTCCATGTTCATACAGATGGTGGTGTAGATATTTCGAAGTTTATAGAGATAGCGCTGTAGTTATTTCCATATTTATAGAGAAATCTGTATAGATATTTCCATGTATATTCAGATAGCTGTGTAGATATTTCCATGTGCATGCAGATAGCGGTGTAGATATTTCCATGTTCATCCAGATGCCGGTGTAGATATATCCATGTTCACACAGATGGCGGTGAAGATATTTCCATGTTCATACAAATGGCGGTGTAGATATTTCTATGTTCATAGAGATGGCGGTGTATATAATTTCATGTACACACAAATGGCGGTGTAGATATTTCCATGTTCATAGAGATGGCGGTGTAGATATTTCCATGTTTATACAGATAGCAGTGTAGTTATTTCCATGTTTATAGAGATAGCAGTGTAGATATTTCCATTGATATACAGATAGCTGTGTAGTTATTTGCATGTTTATACAGATAGCGGTGTTGATATTTCCATGTTCATACAGATAGCGGTGTAGATATTTCCATGTTCATACAGATAGCGGTGTAGATATTTCCATGTTCATACAGATAGCGGTGTAGATATTTCCATGTTCATACTGATAGCGGTGTAGATATTTCCATGTTCATACAGATAGCGGTGTAGATATTTCCATGTTTATAGAGATAGTGGTGTTGTTATTTCCAAGTTTATAGAGACAGCGTTGTAGATATTTCCATGTTTATACAGATAGCGGTGAAGATATTTCCATGTTCATACAGATAGCGGTGTAGATATTTCCATGTTCATACCAATCGCGGTGTACACATTTCCTTGTTCATACATTTAGCGGTGTAGATATTTCCATGTTCATACAGATGGCGGTGTGGATATTTCCATGTTCATAGAGATAGCGGTGTAGATATTTCCATGTTCATACAGATAGCGGTGTAGATATTTCCACGTTTATAGAGATGGTGGTGCAGATATTTCCATGTTCATACAGAGGACGGTGTAGATATTTCCATGTTTATAGGGATGGCGGTGTAGATATTTTCATGTTTACACAGATGGCAGTGTAGATATTTCCATGTTTACACAGATAGCGGTGTAGACATTTCCATGTTTACACAGATAGCTGTGTGGATATTTCCATGTTTATGCAGATAGCAGTGTAGATATTTCCATGTTTATACAGATAGCGGTGCGGATATTTCCATGTTTATTCATATAGCGGTGCGGATATTTCCATGTTGATACAGATAGTTGGGCAGATATTTCCATGTTTATACAGATAGCGGTGTAGATATTTCCATCTTAATACAGATGGCGGTGTAGATATGTCCATGTTTGTACAGATGGCGGTGTAGATATTTCCATGTTCATACAGATGGCGGTGTAGATATTTCGAAGTTTATAGAGATAGCGCTGTAGTTATTTCCATATTTATAGAGAAATCTGTGTAGATATTTCCATGTATATTCAGATAGCTGTGTAGATATTTCCATGTTCATACAGATAGCGGTGTAGATATTTTCATGTTCATACAGATAGCGGTGTAGATATTCCCATTTTCATACAGATGGCGTTGTAGATATTTATATGTTCATACATATGGCGGTGTAGATAATTCCATGTTCATACAGATAGCGGTGTAGATATTTGCATGTTCATACAGATAGCGGTGTAGATATTTCCATGTTCATCCAGATGCTGGTGTACATATATCCATGTTCATACAGATGGCGGTGAAGATATTTCCATGTTCATACAGATGGCGGTGTAGATATTTCCAAGTTCATACAAATGGCGGTGTAGATATTTCCATGTTCATAGAGATGGCGGTGTAGATATTTCCATGTTCATACAAATGGCGGTGTAGATATTTCCGTGTTCATAGAGATGGCGGTGTAAATATTTCCATATTTATACAGATAGCAGTGTAGTTATTTCCATGTTTATAGAGATAGCATTGTAGATTTTTCCATTCATATACAGATAGCTGTGTACATATTTGCATGTTCATGCAGATAGCGATGTAGATATTTCCATGTTCATTCAGATAGCGGTGTAGATATTTCCATGTTCATACAGATAGCGGTGTAGATATTTCCATGTTCATACAGATAGCGGTGTAGATATTTCCATGTTCATACAGATAGCGGTGTAGATATTTCCATGTTCATACAGATAGCGGTGTAGATATTTCCATGTTCATACAGATGGCGGTGTAGATATTTCGAAGTTTATAGAGATAGCGCTGTAGTTATTTCCATATTTATAGAGAAATCTGTGTAGATCTTTCCATGTATATTCAGATAGCTGTGTAGATATTTCCATGTTCATGCAGATAGTGGTGTATATATTTCCATGTTCATCCAGATGCCGGTGTACATATATCCATGTTCATCCAGATGGCGGTGAAGATATTTCCATGTTCATACAGATGGTGGTGTAGATATTTCCATGTTCATACAAATGGCGGGGTAGATATTTCCATGTTCATGGAGATGGAGGTGTAGATATTTCCATATTTATACACATAGTAGTGTAGTTATTTCCATGTTTATAGGCATAGCAGTGTAGATATTTTCATTGATATACAGATAGCTGTGTAGATATTTGCATGTTCATACGGATAGCGGTCTAGATATTTCCATGTTCACACAGATAGCGGTGTAGATATTTCAATGTTCATACAGATAGCGGTGTACATATTTCCATGTTCATACAGATAGCAGTGTAGATATTTCCATGTTCATACAGATAGCAGTGTAGATATTTCCATGTTCATACAGTTAGCGGTGTAGATATTTCCATGTTCATGCAGATGGCAGTGTAGATATTTACATGTTCATACAGATGGCGGTGTAGATATTTCCATGTTCATACAGATGGCAGTGTAGATATTTCCATGTTCATACAGATAGCGGTGTAGATATTTCCATGTTCATACAGATAGCGGTGTAGATATTTCCATGTTCATACAGATAGCGGTGTAGATATTTCCATGTTCATACAGGTGGCGGTGTAGATATTTCCATGTTTATACAGATATCAGTGTAGCTATTTCCATGTTTATAGACATAGCATTGTAGATATTTAAATTGATATAGAGATAGCTGTGTAGATATTTGCATGGTCATACAGATAGCGGTGTAGATATTTCCATGTTCGTACAGATAGCGTTGTAGATATTTCCATGTTTACACAGATAGCGGTGTAGTCATTTCCATGTTTACACAGATAGCGGTGTGGATATTTCCATGTTTATGCAGATAGCAGTGTAGATATTTCCATGTTTATACAGATAGCGGTGTGGATATTTCCATGTTTATACAGATAGTTGGGCAGATATTTCCATGTTTATACAGATAGCGGTGTAGATATTTCCATTTAATACAGATGGCGGTGTAGATATGTCCATGTTTGTAGAGATGGCGGTGTAGATATTTCCATGTTCATACAGATGGCGGTGTAGATATTTCGAAGTTTATAGAGATAGCGCTGTAGTTATTTCCATATTTATAGAGTAATCTGTGTAGATCTTTCCATGTATATTCAGATAGCTGTGTAGATATTTCCATGTTCATGCAGATAGCGGTGTATATATTTCCATGTTCATCCAGATGCCGGTGTACATATATCCATGTTCATCCAGATGGCGGTGAAGATATTTCCATGTTCATACAGATGGTGGTGTAGATATTTCCATGTTCATACAAATGGCGGTGTAGATATTTCCATGTTCATAGAGATGGAGGTGTAGATATTTCCATATTTATACAGATAGCAGTGTAGTTATTTCCATGTTTATAGGGATAGCAGTGTAGATATTTTCATTGATATGCAGATAGCTGTGTAGATATTTGCATGTTCATACAGATAGCGGTCTAGATATTTCCATGTTCACACAGATAGCGGTGTAGATATTTCCATGTTCATACAGATAGCGGTGTAGATATTTCCATGTTCATACAGATAGCGGTGTAGATATTTCCATGTTCATACAGATAGCGGTGTAGATATTTCCATGTTCATACAGTTAGCAGTGTAGATATTTCCATGTTCATGCAGATGGCAGTGTAGATATTTACATGTTCATACAGATGGCGGTGTAGATATTTCCATGTTCATACAGATGACAGTGTAGATATTTCCATGTTCATACCGATGGCGGTGTAGATATTTCCATGTTCATACAGATAGCGGTGTAGATATTTCCATGTTCATACCAATAGTGGTGTAGATATTTCCATGTTCATACAGTTAGCGGTGTAGATATTTCCATGTTCTTACAGATGGCGGTGTAGATATTTACGTGTTCATACAAATGGCGGTGTAGATATTTCCATGTTCGTACTGATGGCAGTGTAGATATTTCCTTGTTCATACAGGTGGCGGTGTAGATATTTCCATGTTTATAGGGATGGCTTTGTAGATATTTTCACGTTTAAACAGATGGCAGTGTAGATATTTCCATGTTTACACAGATACCGGTGTGGATATTTCCATGTTTATGCAGATAGCAGTGTAGATATTTCCATGTTTATACAGATAGCGGTGCGGATATTTCCATGTTTATACAGATAGTTGGGCAGATATTTCCATGTTTATTCAGATAGCGGTGGAGATATTTCCATGTTAATACAGATGGCGGTGTAGATATGTCCATGTTCGTACAGATGGCGGTGTAGATATTTCCATGTTAATACAGATGGCGGTGTAGATATTTCAAAGTTTATAGAGATAGCACTGTAGTTATTTCCATATTTATAGAGAAATCTCTGTAGATATTTCCATGTATATTCAGATAGCTGTGTAGATATTTCCATGTTCATGCAGATAGCGGTGTAGATATTTCCATGTTCATCCAGATGCCGGTGTACATATATCCATGTTCATACAGATGGCGGTGAAGATATTTCCATGTTCAAACAGATGGCAGTGTAGATATTTCCATGTTCGTACGGATTGCAGTGTAGATATTTCCTTGTTCATACAGGTGGCGGTGTAGATATTTCCATGTTTATACAGATAGCAGTGTAGTTATTTCCATGTTTATAGAGAGAGATGAGTAGATATTTCCATTGATATACAGATAGCTGTGTAGATATTTGCATGTTCATACAGATAGCGGTGTAGATATTTCCATGTTCGTACAGATAGCGGTGTAGATATTTCCATGTTCATACAGATAGCTGTGTAGATATTTCCATGTTCATACACATAACGGTGTAGATATTTCCATGTTCATACAGATAGCGGTATAGATATTTCCATGTTCATACAGATGGCGGTATAGATATTTCCATATTCGTACAGATGGCGGTGTAGATATTTCCATGTTCATAGAGATGGCGGTGTAGATATTTCCATGTTTAAGCAGATAGCGGTATAGATATTTCCATGTTTATACAGATGGTGGTGTAGATATTTCCATGTTTATAGAGATGGCTTTCTAGATATTTCCATGTTTACAGAGATAGTGGTGTAGTTATTTCCAAGTTTATAGAGACAGCGTTGTAGATATTTCCATGTTTATACAGATAGCGGTGAAGGTATTTCCATGTTTATACAGATAGCGGTGTAGATATTTCCATGTTTATACAGATAGCAGTGTAGATATTTTTTGTTTATAGAGATAGCGTTGTAGATAATTTCAATTTCATACAGAGAGCAGTGTAGATATTTCCAAGTTCATACAGATAGCGGTGTAGATATTTCCACGTTTATAGAGATGGCGGAGTAGATATTTCCATGTTCATACAGAGGACGGTGTAGATATTTCCATGTTTATAGGGATGGCGGTGTAGATATATTCATGTTTACACAGACGGTGGTGTAGATATTTCCATGTTTACACAGATAGCGGTGTACACATTTCCATGTTTACACAGATAGCGGTGTGGATATTTCCATGTTTATACAGATAGCAGTGTAGATATTTCCATGTTTATACAGATAGCGGGGCGGATATTTCCATGTTTATTCAGATAGCGGTGTGGATATTTCCATGTTTATACAGATAGTTGGGCAGATATTTCCATGTTTATACAGATAGCGGTGTAGCTATTTCCATCTTAATACAGATGGCGGTGTAGATATGTCCATGTTCATAAAGATGGCGGTGTAGATATTTCCATGTTCATACAGATGGCGGTGTAGATATTTCGAAGTTTATAGAGATAGCGCTGTAGTTATTTCCATATTTATAGAGAAATCTGTGTAGATATTTCCATGTGTATTCAGATAGCTGTGTAGATAGATCCATGTTCATGCAGATAGCGGTGTAGATATTTCCATGTTCATCCAGATGCCGGTGTACATATATCCATGTTCATATAGATGGCAGTGAAGATATTTCCATGTTCATACAGACGGTGGTGTAGATATTTCCATGTTCATACAAATGGCGGTGTAGATATTTCCATGTTCATAAAGATGGCGGTGTATATATTTCCATGTTCATACAAATGGCGGTGTAGATATTTCCATGTTCATAGAGATGGCGGTGTTGATATTTCCATATTTATAGAGATAGCAGTGTAGTTATTTCCATGTTTATAGAGATAGTAGTGTAGATACTTCCATTGATATACAGATAGCTGTGTAGATATTTCCATGTTCATAGAGATAGCGGTGTAGATATTTCCATGTTCATACAGATAGCGGTGTAGATATTTCCATGTTCATTCAGATAGCGGTGTAGATATTTCCATGTTCATACAGATAGCGGTGTAGATATTTCCATGTTCATACAGGTTGCGGTGTAGATATTTCCATGTTTATACAGATAGCAGTGTAGCTATTTCCATGTTTATAAACATAGCATTGTAGATATTTAAATTGATATAGAGATAGCTGTGTAGATATTTGCATGGTCATACAGATAGCGGTGTAGATATTTCCATGTTCGTACAGATAGCGGTGTAGATATTTCCATGTTCATACCAATCTCGGTGTACACATTTCCTTGTTCATACATTTAGCGGTGTAGATATTTCCATGTTCATACAGATGGCAGTGTGGATATTTCCATGTTCATAGAGATAGCGGTGTAGATATTTCCATGTTCATACAGATAGTGGTGTAGAGATTTCCACGTTTATAGAGATGGCGGTGCAGATATTTCCATGTTCATACAGAGGACGGTGTAGATATTTCCATGTTTATAGTGATGGCGGTGTAGATATTTTCATGTTTACACAGATGGCGGTGTAGATATTTCCATGTTTACACAGATAGCGGTGTAGACATTTCCATGTTTACACAGATAGCTGTGTGGATATTTCCATGTTTATGCAGATAGCAGTGTAGATATTTCTATGTTTATACAGATAGCGGTGCGGATATTTCCATGTTTATTCATATAGCGGTGCGGATATTTCCATGTTTATACAGATAGTTGGGCAGATATTTCCATGTTTATACAGATAGCGGTGTGGATATTTCCATCTTAATACAGATGGCGGTGTAGATATGTCCATGTTTGTACAGATGGCGGTGTAGATATTTCCATGTTCATACAGATGGCGGTGTAGATATTTCGAAGTTTTTAGAGATAGCGCTTTAGTTATTTCCATATTTATAGAGAAATCTGTGTAGATATTTCCATGTATATTCAGATAGCTGTGTAGATATTTCCATGTTCATACAGATAGCGGTGTAGATATTTTCATGTTCATCCAGATAGCGGTGTAGATATTCCCATGTTCATACAGATGGCGTTGTAGATATTTATATGTTCATACATATGGCGGTGTAGATAATTCCATGTTCATACAGAGAGCGGTGTAGATATTTCCATGTTCATACAGATAGTGGTGTAGATATTTCCATGTTCATACAGATAGCGGTGTAGATATTTCCATGTTCATCTAGATGCTGGTGTACATATATCCATGTTCATACAGATGGCGGTGAAGATATTTCCATGTTCATACAGATGGCGGTGTAGATATTTCCAAGTTCATACAAATGGCGGTGTAGATATTTCCATGTTCATAGAGATGGCGGTGTAGATATTTCCATGTTCATACAAATGGCGGTGTAGATATTTCCGTGTTCATAGAGATGGCGGTGTAGATATTTCCATATTTATACAGAGAGCAGTGTAGTTATTTCCATGTTTATAGAGATAGCAGTGTAGATTTTTCCATTGATATACAGATAGCTGTGTACATATTTGCATGTTCATACAGATAGCGATGTAGATATTTCCATGTTCATTCAGATAGCGGTGTAGATATTTCCATGTTCATACAGATAGCGGTGTAGATATTTCCATGTTCATACAGATAGCGGTTTAGATATTTCCATGTTCATACAGATCGCGGTGTAGATATTTCCATGTTCATACAGATAGCGGTGTAGATATTTCCATGTTCATACAGTTAGCGGTCTAGATATCTCCATGTTTATAGAGATAGTGGTGTAGTTATTTCCAAGTTTATAGAGACAGTATTGTAGATATTTCCATGTTCATACAGATAGCGGTGTAGATATTTCCATGTTTATACAGATAGCAGTGTAGTTATTTCCATGTTTATAGAGATAGCTGTGTAGATATTTCCATTGATATACAGATAGCTGTGTAGATATTTGCATGTTCATACAGATAGCGGTGTAGATATTTCCATGTTCATACAGATGGCGGTGTAGATATTTCGAAGTTTATAGAGATAGCGCTGTAGTTATTTCCATATTTATAGAGAAATCTGTGTAGATCTTTCCATGTATATTCAGATAGCTGTGTAGATATTTCCATGTTCATGCAGATAGCGGTGTATATATTTCCATGTTCATCCAGATGCCGGTGTACATATATCCATGTTCATCCATATGGCGGTGAAGATATTTCCATGTTCATACAGATGGTGGTGTAGATATTTCCATATTCATACAAATGGCAGTGTAGATATTTCCATGTTCATAGAGATGGAGGTGTAGATATTTCCATATTTATACAGTTAGCAGTGTAGTTATTTCCATGTTTATAGGGATAGCAGTGTAGATATTTCCATTGATATACAGATAGCTGTGTAGATATTTGCATGCTCAGAGAGACAGCGGTGTAGATATTTGCATGTTCATAGAGATAGCGGTGTAGATATTTCCATGTTCATACAGATAGCGGTGTAGATATTTCCATGTTCATACAGATAGCGGTGTAGATATTTCCATGTTCATACAGATAGCGTTGTAGATAATTCCATGTTCATACAGTTAGCGGTGTAGATATTCCCGTGTTCATACAGATGGCGGTGTAGATATTTACAAGTTCAAACAGATGGTGGTGTAGATATTTCCATGTTCATGCAGATAGCGGTGTAGATATTTCCATGTTCGTACAGATAGCGGTGTAGATATTTCCATGTTCATACAGATAGCTGTGTAGGTATTTCCATGTTCATACAGATAACGGTGTAGATATTTCCATGTTTATACAGATATCAGTGAAGATATTTCCATGTTCATACAGTTAGCGGTGTAGATATTTCCATGTTCATACAGATGGCGGTGTAGATATTTACATGTTCATACAGATGGCGGTATAGATATTTCCATGTTCGTACAGATGGCGGTGTAGATATTTCCATGTTCATAGAGATGGCGGTGTAGATATGTCCATGTTTATGCAGATAGCGGTATAGATATTTCCATGTTTATACAGATGGTGGTGTAGGTATTTCCATGTTTATAGAGATAGCTTTCTAGATCTTTCCATGTTTACAGAGATAGTGGTGTAGTTATTTCCAAGTTTATAGAGACAGCGTTGTAGATATTTCCATGTTTATACAGATAGCGGTGAAGATATTTCCATGTTTATACAGATATCGGTGTAGATATTTCAATGTTTATACAGATAGCAGTGTAGATATTTCCATGTTTATAGAGATAGCGTTGTAGATAATTTCAATTTCAAACAGAGAGCAGTGTAGATATTTCCAAGTTTATACAGATAGCGATGTAGATATTTCCATGTTCATACAGATAGCGGTGTAGATATTTCCATGTTCATACAGATAGCGGTGTAGATATTTCCATGTTCATACAGATGACGGTGTAGATATTTCCATGTTCATACAGACAGCGGTGTAGATATTTCCATGTTCATACAGATAGCTTTGTAGATATTTCCATGTTCATACCGATGGCGGTGTAGATATTTACATGGTCATACAGATGGCGGTATAGACATTTCCATGTTCGTACAGATGGCGGTGTAGATATTTCCATGTTCATAGAGATGGCGGTGTAGATATTTCCATGTTTATGCAGATGGCGGTAGAGATATTTCCATGTTTATACAGATGGTTGTGTAGATATTTCCATGTTTATAGAGATGGCGGTCTAGATATTTCCATGTTTACAGAGATTGTGGTGTAGTTATTTCCAAGTTTATAGAGACAGCGTTGTAGATATTTCCATGTTGATACAGATAGCGGTGAAGATATTTCCATGTTTATACTGATAGCGGTATAGATATTTCCATGTTAATACAGATAGCAGTGTAGATATTTCCTTGTTTATAGAGATAGTGGTGAAGATAATTTCAATTTTATACAGAGAGCAGTGTAGATATTTCCAAGTTCATACAGATAGCGGTGTAGATATTTCCACGTTTATAGAGATGGCGGTGTAGATATTTCCATGTTCATACAGACGGCGGTGTAGATATTTCCATGTTTATAGGGATGGCTTTGTAGATATTTTCATGTTTAAACAGATGGCAGTGTAGATATTTCCATGTTTACACAGATAGCGGTGTAGACATTTCCATGTTTACACATATAGCGGTGTGGATATTTCCATGTTTATGCAGATAGCAGTGTAGATATTTCCATGTTTATACAGATAGCGGTGCGGATATTTCCATTTTTATACAGATAGTTGGGCAGATATTTCCATGTTTATTCAGATAGCGGTGTAGATATTTCCATGTTAATACAGATGGCGGTGTAGATATTTCAAAGTTTATAGAGATAGCACTGTAGTTATTTCCATATTTATAGAGAAATCTCTGTAGATATTTCCATGTATATTCAGATAGCTGTGTAGATATTTCCATGTTCATGCAGATAGCGGTGTAGATATTTCCATGTTCATCCAGATGCCGGTGTACATATATCCATGTTCATACAGATGGCGGTGAATATATTTCCATGTTCATACAGATGGCAGTGTAGATATTTCCATGTTCGTACGGATGGCAGTGTAGATATTTCCTTGTTCATACAGGTGGCGGTGTAGATATTTCCATGTTTATACAGATAGCAGTGTAGTTATTTCCATGTTTATAGAGAGAGTTGAGTAGATATTTCCATTGATATACAGATAGCTGTGTAGATATTTGCATGTTCATACAGATAGCGGTGTAGATATTTCCATGTTCGTACAGATAGCGGTGTAGATATTTCCATGTTCATACAGATAGCTGTGTAGATATTTCCATGTTCATACACATAACGGTGTAGATATTTCCATGTTCATACAGATAGCGGTATAGATATTTCCATGTTCATACAGATGGCGGTATAGATATTTCCATGTTCGTACAGATGGCGGTGTAGATATTTCCATGTTCATAGAGATGGCTGTGTAGATATTTCCATGTTTATGCAGATAGCGGTATAGATATTTCCATGTTTATACAGATGGTGGTGTAGATATTTCCATGTTTATAGAGATGGCTTTCTAGATATTTCCATGTTTACAGAGATAGTGGTGTAATTATTTCCAAGTTTATAGAGACAGCGTTGTAGATATTTCCATTTTTATACAGAGAGCGGTGAAGGTATTTCCATGTTTATACAGATAGCGGTGTAGATATTTCCATGTTTATACAGATAGCAGTGTAGATATTTCCATGTTTATAGAGATAGCGTTGTAGATAATTTCAATTTCATACAGAGAGCAGTGTAGATATTTCCAAGTTCATACAGATAGCGGTGTAGATATTTCCACATTTATAGAGATGGCGGTGTAGATATTTCCATTTTCATACAGAGGACGGTGTAGATATTTCCATGTTTATAGGGATGGCGGTGTAGATATTTTCATGTTTACACAGACGGCGGTGTAGATATTTCCATGTTTACACAGATAGCGGTGTAGACATTTCCATGTTTACACAGATAGCGGTGTGACTATTTCCATGTTTATGCAGATAGCAGTGTAGATATTTCCATGTTTATACAGATAGTGGTGCGGATATTTCCATGTTTATACAGATAGGTAGATATTTCCATGTTTATACAGATAGCGGAGTAGATATTTCCATCTTAATACAGATGGCGGTGTAGATATGTCCATGTTTGTAGAGATGGAGGTGTATATATTTCCATGTTCATACAGATGGCGGTGTAGATATTTCGAAGTTTATAGAGATAGCGCTGTAGTTATTCCCATATTTATAGAGAAATCTGTGTAGATATTTCCATGTATATTCAGATAGCTGTGTAGATATTTCCATGTTCATGCAGATAGCGGTGTAGATATTTCCATGTTCATCCAGATGCCTGTGTACATATATCCATGTTCAAATAGATAGCAGTGTAGATATTTCCATGTTCATACAGTTAGCGGTGTAGATATTTCCATGTTCATACAGATGGCGGTGTAGATATTTACATGTTCATACAGATGGCGGTATAGATATTTCCCTGATCGTACAGATGGCGGTGTAGATATTTCCATGTTCATAGAGATGGCGGTGTAGATGTTTCCATGTTTTTGCAGATAGCGGTATAGATACTTCCATGTTTATACAGATGGTGGTGTAGATAATTCCATGTTTATAGAGATGGCGGTCTAGATATTTCCACGTTTACAGAGATAGTGGTGTAGTTATTTCCACGTTTATAGAGACACCGTTGTAGATATTTCCATGTTTATACAGATAGCGGTGAAGATATTTCCATGTTTATACAGATAGCGGTGTAGATATTTCCATGTTTTTACAGATAACAGTGTAGATATTTCCATGTTTATAGAGATAGTGTTGTAGATAATTTCAATTTCATACAGAGAGCAGTGTAGATATTTCCAAGTTCATACAGATAGCGGTGTAGATATTTCCACGTTTATAGAGATGGCGGTGTAGATATTTCCATGTTCATACAGAGGACGGTGTAGATATTTCCATGTTTATAGGGATGGCGGTGAAGATATTTTCATGTTTAAACAGATGGCGGCGTAGATATTTCCATGTTTACACAGATAGCGGTGTAGACATTTCCATGTTTACACAGATAGCAGTGTGGATATTTCCATGTTTACGCAGATAGCAGTGTAGATATTTCCATGTTCATACAGATAGCGGTGTAGATATTTCCATGTTCATACAGATAGCGTTGTAGATATTTCCATGTTCATACAGATAGCGGTGTAGATATTTCCATGTTTATGCAGATAGCGGTGTAGATATTTCCATGTTCATACCAATAGCGGTGTAGATATTTCCATGTACATACAGTTAGCATTGTATATATTTCCATGTTCATACAGATGGCGGTGTAGATATTTACATGTTCATACAGATGGCGGTGTAGATATTTCCATGTTCGTATGGATGGCAGTGTAGTTATTTCCATGATCATACAGGTGGCGGTGTAGATATTTCCATGTTTATACAGATAGCAGTGTAGTTATTTCCATGTTTATAGAGATAACAGTGTAGATATTTCCATTGATATACAGATATCTGTGTAGATATTTGCATGTTCATACAGATAGCGGTGTAGATATTTCCATGTTCGTAGAGATAGCCGTGTAGATATTTCCATGTTCATACAGATAGCGGTGTAGATATTTCCATGTTCATACAGATAAAGGTGTAGATATTTCCATGTTCATACAGATAGCAGTGTAGATATTTCCATGTTCATACAGTTAGTGGTGTAGATATTTCCATGTTCATACAGATGGCGGTGTAGTTATTTACAAGTTCATACAGATGGCGGTGTAGATATTTCCATGTTCGTACAGATGACGGTGTAGATATTTCCATGTTCATTGAGATGGCGGTGTAGATATTTCCATGTTTATGCAGATAGCGGTATAGAAATTTCCATGTTTATACAGATGGTGGTGTAGATATTTCCATGTTTATAGAGATGGCGGTGTAGATATTTCCATGTTTATACATATAGCGGAGAAGATATTTGCATGTTTATACAGATAGCGGTGTAGATATTTCCATGTTTATACAGATAGAAGTGTAGATATTTCCATGTTTATACAGATAGTGGTGTAGATAATTTCAATTTTGTACCAAGAGCAGTGTAGATATTTTCAAGTTCATACAGATAGCGATGTAGATATTTCCACGTTTATAGATATGGCGGTGTAGATATTTCCATGTGCATACTCATGGCGGTGTAGATATTTCCATGTTCATACAAATGGCGGTGTAGATATTTCCATGTTCATACAGATAGAGGTGTAGATATTTCCATGTTCATACAGATAGCGGTGTAGATATTTCCATGTTTATACAGATAGCGGTGTAGATATTTCCATGTTCATACAGTTAGCGGTGTACATATTTGCATGTGTATAGAGATAGTGGTGTAGTTATTTCCACGTTTATAGAGACAGCGTTGTAGATATTTCCATGTTTTACTGATATCGGTGTAGATATTTCCATGTTCATACAGATAGCGGGGTAGATATTTCCATCTTCATACAGTTAGCGGTGTAGATATTTCCATGTTCATACAGATGGCGGTGTAGATATTTCCATGTTCATACAAATGGCGGTGTGGATATTTCCATGTTCATAGAGATAGCGGTGTAGATATTTCCATGTTCATACAGATAGCGGTGTAGATATTTCCACGTTTATAGAGATGGTGGTGCAGATATTTCCATGTTCATACAGAGGACGGTGTAGATATTTCCATGTTTATAGGGATGGCGGTGTAGATATTTTCATGTTTACACAGATGGCAGTGTAGATATTTCCATGTTTACACAGATAGCGGTGTAGACATTTCCATGTTTACACAGATAGCTGTGTGGATATTTCCATGTTTATTCATATAGCGGTGCGGATATTTCCATGTTGATACAGATAGTTGGGCAGATATTTCCATGTTTATACAGATAGCGGTGTAGCTATTTCCATCTTAATACAGATGGCGGTGTAGATATGTCCATGTTTGTACATATGGCGGTGTAGATATTTCCATGTTCATACAGATGGCGGTGTAGATATTTCGAAGTTTATAGAGATAGCGCTGTAGTTATTTCCATATTTATAGAGAAATCTGTGTAGATATTTCCATGTATATTCAGATAGATGTGTAGATATTTCCATGTTCATACAGATAGCGGTGTAGATATTTTCATGTTCATACAGATAGCGGTGTAGATATTCCCATTTTCATACAGATGGCGTTGTAGATATTTATATGTTCATACATATGGCGGTGTAGATAATTCCATGTTCATACAGATAGCGGTGTAGATATTTGCATGTTCATACAGATAGCGGTGTAGATATTTCCATGTTCATCCAGATGCTGGTGTACATATATCCATGTTCATACAGATGGCGGTGTAGATATTTCCATGTTCGTACGGATGGCAGTGTAGATATTTCCATGTTCATACAGAGGACGGTGTAGATATTTCCATGTTAATAGGGATGGCGGTGTAGATATTTTCATGTTTACACGGATGGCGGTGTAGATATTTCCATGTTTACACAGATAGCGGTGTAGACATTTCCATGTTTACACAGATAGCGGTGTGGATATTTCCATGTTTATGCAGATAGCCGTGTAGATATTTCCATGTTTATACAGATAGTGGTGCGGATATTTCCATGTTTATACAGATAGGTAGATATTTCCATGTTTATACAGACAGCGGTGTAGATATTTTCATCTTAATACAGATGGCGTTGTAGATATGTCCATGTTTGTACAGATGGCGGTGTAGATATTTCCATGTTCATACAGATGGCGGTGTAGATATTTCGAAGTTTATAGAGATAGCGCTGTAGTTCTTTCCATATTTATAGAGAAATCTGTGTAGATATTTCCATGTATATTCAGATAGCTGTGTAGATATTTCCATGTTCATGCAGATAGCGGTGTAGATATTTCCATGTTCATCCAGATGCCTGTGTACATATACCCATGTTCATACAGATGGCGGTGAAGATATTTCCATGTTCATACAGATGGTGGTGTAGATGTTCCCATGTTCATACAAATGGCGGTGTAGATATTTCCATGTTCATAGAGATGGCGGTGTAGATATTTCCATGTTCATACAAATGGCGGTGTAGATATTTCCATGTTCATAGAGATGGCGGTGTAGATATTTACATATTTATAGAGATAGCACTGTAGTTATTTCCATGTTTATAGAAATAGCAGTGTAGATATTTCCATTGATATACAGATAGCTGCGTAGATATTTGCATGCTCAGAGAGACAGCGGTGTAGATATTTGCATGTTCATAGAGATAGCGGTGTAGATATTTCCATGTTCATACAGATAGCGGTGTAGATATTTCCATGTTCATACAGATAGCAGTGTAGATATTTCCATGTTCATACAGATAGCGTTGTAGATATTTCCAAGTTCATACAAATGGCGGTGTAGATATTTCCATGTTCATAGAGATGGCGGTGTAGATATTTCCATGTTCATACAAATGGCGGTGTAGATATTTCCGTGTTCATAGAGATGGCGGTGTAGATATTTCCATATTTATACAGATAGCAGTGTAGTTATTTCCATGTTTATAGAGACAGCATTGTAGATTTTTCCATTGATATACAGATAGCTGTGTACATATTTGCATGTTCATGCAGATAGCGATGTAGATATTTCCATGTTCATTCAGATAGCGGTGTAGATATTTCCATGTTCATACAGATAGCGGTGTAGATATTTCCATGTTTATACAGATAGCGGTGTAGATATTTCCATGTTCATACAGATAGCGGTGTAGATATTTCCATGTTCATACAGATAGCGGTGTAGATATTTCCATGTTCATACAGATGGCGGTGTAGATATTTCGAAGTTTATAGAGATAGCGCTGTAGTTATTTCCATATTTATAGAGAAATCTGTGTAGATCTTTCCATGTATATTCAGATAGCTGTGTAGATATTTCCATGTTCATGTAGATAGTAGTGTATATATTTCCATGTTCATCCAGATGCCGGTGTACATATATCCATGTTCATCCAGATGGCGGTGAAGATATTTCCATGTTCATACAGATGGTGGTGTAGATATTTCCATGTTCATACAAATGGCGGGGTAGATATTTCCATGTTCATAGAGATGGAGTTGTAGATATTTCCATATTTATACACATAGTAGTGTAGTTATTTCCATGTTTATAGGGATAGCAGTGTAGATATTTTCATTGATATACAGATAGCTGTGTAGATATTTGCATGTTCATACGGATAGCGGTCTAGATATTTCCATGTTCACACAGATAGCGGTGTAGATATTTCAATGTTCATACAGATAGCGGTGTAGATATTTCCATGTTCATACAGATAGCAGTGTAGATATTTCCATGTTCATACAGATAGCAGTGTAGATATTTCCATGTTCATACAGTTAGCGGTGTAGATATTTCCATGTTCATGCAGATGGCAGTGTAGATATTTACATGTTCATACAGATGGCGGTGTAGATATTTCCATGTCCATACAGATGGCAGTGTAGATATTTCCATGTTCATACAGATAGCGGTGTAGATATTTCCATGTTCATACAGATAGCAGTGTAGATATTTCCATGTTCATACCAATAGCGGTGTAGATATTTCCATGTTCATACAGTTAGAGGTGTAGATATTTCCATGTTCTTACAGATGGCGGTGTAGATATTTACATGTTCATACAGATGGCGGTGTAGATATTTCCATGTTCGTACGGATGGCAGTGTAGATATTTCCATGTTCATACAGAGGACGGTGTAGATATTTCCATGTTAATAGGGATGGCGGTGTAGATATTTTCATGTTTACACGGATGGCGGTGTAGATATTTCCATGTTTACACAGATAGCGGTGTAGACATTTCCATGTTTACACAGATAGCGGTGTGGATATTTCCATGTTTATGCAGATAGCCGTGTAGATATTTCCATGTTTATACAGATAGTGGTGCGGATATTTCCATGTTTATACAGATAGGTAGATATTTCCATGTTTATACAGACAGCGGTGTAGATATTTTCATCTTAATACAGATGGCGTTGTAGATATGTCCATGTTTGTACAGATGGCGGTGTAGATATTTCCATGTTCATACAGATGGCGGTGTAGATATTTCGAAGTTTATAGAGATAGCGCTGTAGTTCTTTCCATATTTATAGAGAAATCTGTGTAGATATTTCCATGTATATTCAGATAGCTGTGTAGATATTTCCATGTTCATGCAGATAGCGGTGTAGATATTTCCATGTTCATCCAGATGCCTGTGTACATATACCCATGTTCATACAGATGGCGGTGAAGATATTTCCATGTTCATACAGATGGTGGTGTAGATGTTCCCATGTTCATACAAATGGCGGTGTAGATATTTCCATGTTCATAGAGATGGCGGTGTAGATATTTCCATGTTCATACAAATGGCGGTGTAGATATTTCCATGTTCATAGAGATGGCGGTGTAGATATTTACATATTTATAGAGATAGCACTGTAGTTATTTCCATGTTTATAGAGATAGCAGTGTAGATATTTCCATTGATATACAGATAGCTGCGTAGATATTTGCATGCTCAGAGAGACAGCGGTGTAGATATTTGCATGTTCATAGAGATAGCGGTGTAGATATTTCCATGTTCATACAGATAGCGGTGTAGATATTTCCATGTTCATACAGATAGCAGTGTAGATATTTCCATGTTCATACAGATAGCGTTGTAGATATTTCCATGTTCATACAGTTAGCGGTGTAGATATTCCCGTGTTAATACAGATGGCGGTGTAGATATTTACAAGTTCATACAGATGGTGGTGTAGATATTTCCGTGTTCATGCAGATAGCGGTGTAGATATTTCCATGTTCATACAGATAGCGGTGTAGATATTTCCATGTTCATACAGATAGCGGTGTAGATATTTCCATGTTCATACCAATAGCGCTGTAAACATTTCCATGTTCATACACTTAGCGGTGTAGATATTTCCATGTTCATACAGATGGCGGCGAAGATATTTATATGTTCATACAGATGGCGATGTAGACATTTCCATGTTTGTACGGATGGCAGTGTATATATTTCCTTGTTCATACAGGTGGCGGTGTATATATTTCCATGTTTATACAGATAGCAGTGTAGTTATTTCCATGTTTATAGAGAGAGCTGTGTAGATATTTCCATTGATATACAGATAGCTGTGTAGATAGTTGCATGTTCATACAGATAGCGGTGTAGATATTTCCATGTTCGTACAGATAGCGGTGTAGATATTTCCATGTTCATACAGATAGCTGTGTATGTATTTCCATGTTCATACAGATAACGGTGTAGATATTTCCATGTTTATACAGATATCAGTGAAGATATTTCCATGTTCATACAGTTAGCGGTGTAGATATTTCCATGTTCATACAGATGGCGGTGTAGATATTTACATGTTCATACAGATGGCGGTATAGATATTTCCATGTTCGTACAGATGGCTGTGTAGATATTTCCATGTTCATAGAGATGGCGGTGTAGATATGTCCATGTTTATGCAGATAGCGGTATAGATATTTCCATGTTTATACAGATGGTGGTGTAGATATTTCCATGTTTATAGAGATAGCTTTCTAGATCTTTCCATGTTTACAGAGATAGTGGTGTAGTTATTTCCAAGTTTATAGAGACAGCTTTGTAGATATTTCCATGTTTATACAGATAGCGGTGAAGATATTTCCATGTTTATACAGATAGCGGTGTAGATATTTCCATGTTTATACAGATAGCAGTGTAGATATTTCCATGTTTATAGAGATAGCGTTGTAGATAATTTCAATTTCAAACAGAGAGCAGTGTAGATATTTCCAAGTTCATACAGATAGCGATGTAGATATTTCCATGTTCGTACAGATAGCGGTGTAGATATTTCCATGTTCATACAGATAGCGGTGTAGATATTTCCATGTTCATACAGATGACGGTGTAGATATTTCCATGTTCATACAGACGACGGTGTAGATATTTCCGTGTTCATACAGATAGCTTTGTAGATATTTCCATGTTCATACCGATGGCGGTGTAGATATTTACATGTTCATACAGTTGGCGGTATAGATATTTCCATGTTCGTACAGATGGCGGTGTAGATATTTCCATGTTCATAGAGATGGCGGTGTAGATATTTCCATGTTTATGCAGATGGCGGTATAGATATTTCCATGTTTATACAGATGGTTGTGTAGATATTTCCATGTTTATAGAGATTGTGGTGTAGTTATTTCCAAGTTTATAGAGACAGCGTTGTAGATATTTCCATGTTTATACAGATAGCGGTGAAGATATTTCCATGTTTATACAGATAGCGGTATAGATATTTCCATGTTAATACAGATAGCAGTGTAGATATTTCCATGTTTATAGAGATAGTGGTGAAGATAATTTCAGTTTTATACAGAGAGCAGTGTAGATATTTCCAAGTTCATACAGATAGCGGTGTAGATATTTCCACGTTTATAGAGATGGCGGTGTAGATATTTCCATGTTCATACAGACGGCGGTGTAGATATTTCCATGTTTATAGGGATGGCTTTGTAGATATTTTCATGTTTAAACAGATGGCAGTGTAGATATTTCCATGTTTACACAGATAGCGGTGTAGACATTTCCATGTTTACACAGATAGCGGTGTGAATATTTCCATGTTTATGCAGATAGCAGTGTAGATATTTCCATGTTTATACAGATAGCGGTGCGGATATTTCCATGTTTATACAGATAGTTGGGCAGATATTTCCATGTTTATTCAGATAGCGGTGTAGATATTTCCATGTTAATACAGTTGGCGGTTTAGATATTTCAAAGTTTATAGAGATAGCGCTGTAGTTATTTCCATATTTATTGAGAAATCTGTGTAGATATTTCCATGTATATGCAGATAGCTGTGTAGATATTTCCATTTTCATGCACATAGCGGTGTAGATATTTCCATGTTCATCCAGATGCCGGTGTAGATATATCCATGTTCATACACATGGCGGTGAAGATATTTCCATGTTCATACAGGTGGCGGTGTAGATATTTCCATGTTTATACAGATAGCAGTGTAGATATTTCCATGTTTATAGAGATAGTAGTGTAGATATTTCCATTAATATACAGATAGCTTTGTAGATATTTGCATGTTCGTACAGATAGCGGTGTAGATATTTCCAAGTTCATACAGAGAGTGGTGTAGATATTTCCATGTTCACACAGATAGCGGTGTAGTTATTTCCATGTTCATACAGATAGCGGTGTAGATATTTCCATGTTCATACAGATAGCCTTGTAGATGTTTCCATGCTCATACAGTCAGCGGTGTAGTTATTTCCATGTTCATACAGATGGCATTGTAGATATTTACTTGTTCATACAGATGGCGGTGTAGATATTTCCATGTTCGTACGGATGGCAGTGTAGATATTTCCAGGTTCATACAGGTGGCGGTGTAGATATTTGCATGTTTAAACATATAGCAGTGTAGTTATTTCCGTGTTTAAAGAGATAGCAGTACAGATATTTCTATTGATAAACAGATAGCTGTGTAGATATTTGTATGTTCTTACAGATAGCGGTATAGATATTTCCATGTTCATACAGATAGCGGTATAGATATTACCATGTTCAAACAGATAGCATTGTAGATATTTGCATGTTCATACAGATAGCGGTGTAGATATTTCCATGTTCATACAGATAGCGGTGTAGATATTTCCATGTTCATACAGTTAGCGGTGTAGATATTTCCATGTTCACACAGATGGCGGTGTAGATATTTCCATGTTCATAGAGATGTCGGTGTAGATATTTCCATATTTATACAGATATCAGTGTAGTTTTTCCATGTTTATAGAGATAGCAGTGTAGATATTTCCATTGATATACAGAGAGCTGTGTAGGTATTTGCATGGTCATACAGATAGCGGTGTAGATATTTCCAAGTTCTTACAGATAGCGATGTAGATATTTCCACGTTTATAGAGATGGCGGTGCAAATATTTCCATGTTCATACAGATGGCGGTGTAGACATTTCCATGTTTATAGAGATGGCGGTGTAGATATTTCCATGTACATACAAATGGCGGTGTAGATATTTCCATGTTCGTACAGATGGCGGTGCAGGTATTTCCATGTTCATACAGTTAGCCGTGTAGATATTTCCATGTTCATACAGAGGGCGGTGTAGATATTTACATGTTCATACAGTTGGCGGTGTAGATGTTTCCATGTTCGTATGGATGGCAGTGTAGATATTTCCATGTTCATACAGGTGGCGGTGTAGATATTTCCATGTTTATACAGATAGCAGTGTAGTTATTTCCATGTTTATAGAGATAACAGTGTAGATATTTCCGTTGATATACAGATAGCTGTGTACATATTTGCATGTTCGTACAGATAGCGGTGTAGATATTTCCATGTTCGTAGAGAGAGCGGTGTAGATATTTCCATGTTCACAGATAGCGGTGTAGATATTTCCATGTTCATACAGATGGCATTGTAGATATTTACATGTTCATACAGATGGCGGTGTAGTTATTTCCATGTTAGTACGGATGGCAGTGTAGATATTTGCATGTTCATACAGGTGGCGGTGTAGATATTTGCATGTTTATGCAGATAGCAGTGCAGTTATTTACATGTTTATAGAGATAGCAGTGCAGATATTTCCATTGATAAACAGATAGCTGTGTAGATATTTGCATGTTCTTACAGATAGCGGTATAGATATTTCCATGTTCATACAGATAGCGGTATAGATATTTCCATGTTCATACAGATAGCAGTGTAGATATTTCCATGTTCATACAGATAGCGGTGTAGATATTTCCATGTTCATACAGATAGCGGTGTAGATATTTCCATGTTCATACAGTTAGCGGTGTAGATATTTCCATGTTCATACAGATGGCGGTGTAGATATTTCCATGTTCATAGAGATGGCGGTGTAGACATTTCCATATTTATACAGATAGCAGTGAAGTTATTTCCATGTTTATAGAGATAGCAGTGTAGATATTTCCATTGATATACAGAGAGCTGTGTAGATATTTGCATGGTCATACAGATAACGGTGTAGATATTTCCATGTTCGTACAGATAGCGGTGTAGATATTTCCATGTTTATACGGATAGTAGTGTAGATATTTCCATGTTCATACAGATAACGGTGAAGATATTTCCATGTTCATACAGATAGCGGTGTAGATATTTCCATGTTCATACAGTTAGCGGTGTAGATATTTCCATGTTCATACAGATGGCAGTGTAGATATTTACATGTTCATACAGATGGCGGTATAGATATTTCCATGTTCGTACAGATGGCGTTGTAGATATTTCCATGTTCATAGAGATGGCGGTGTAGATATTTCCTTGTTTATGCAGATAGCGGTATAGATATTTCCATGTTTATACAGATGGCAGTGTAGATATTTCCATGTTTATAGAGATGGCGGTGTAGATATTTCCATGTTCATACAGATGGCGGTGTAAATATTTCCACGTTTATAGGGATGGCGGTGTAGATATTTTTATGTTTACACAGATGGCGGTGTAGATATTTCCATGTTTACACACATAGCGGTGTAGTCATTTCCATGTTTACACAGATAGCGGTGCGTATATTTCTATGTTTATACAGATAATTGGGCAGATATTTCCATGTTTATACAGATAGCGGTGTAGCTATTTCCATCTTAATACAGATGGCGGTGTAGATATGTCCATGTTTGTACAGATGGCGGTGTAGATATTTCCATGTTCATACAGATGGCGGTGTAGATATTTCGAAGTTTATAGAGATAGCGCTGTAGTTATTTCCATATTTATAGAGAAATCTGTGTAGATATTTCCATGTATATTCAGATAGCTGTGTCGATATTTCCATGTTCATGCAGATAGCGGTGTATATATTTCCATGTTCATCCACATGCCGGTGTACATATATCCATGTTCATACAGATGGCAGTGAAGATATTTCCATGTTCATACAGATGGTGGTGTAGATATTTCCATGTTCATACAAATTGCGGTGTAGATATTTCCATGTTCATAGAGATGGCGGTGTAGATATTTCCATGTTCATACAAATGGCGGTGTAGATATTTCCATGTTCATAGAGATGGAGGTGTAGATATTTCCATATTTATACAGATAGCAGTGTAGTTATTTCCATGTTGATAGGGATAGCATTGTAGATATTTTCATTAATATACAGATAGCTGTGTAGATATTTGCATGTTCATACAGATAGCGGTCTATATATTTCCATGTTCATACATATAGCAGTGTAGATATTTCCATGTTCATACAGATGGCAGTGTAGATATTTCCATGTTCATACAGGTGGCGGTGTAGATATTTCCATGTTTATACAGATAGCAGTGTAGTTATTTCCATGTTTATAGAGATAGCAGTGTAGATATTTCCATTGATATACTGATAGCTGTGTAGATATTTGCATGTCCATACAGATAGCGGTGTAGATATTTCCATGTTCATACAGATAGCGGTGTAGATATTTCCATGTTTATACAGATAGTGGTGCGGATATTTCCATGTTTATACAGATAGTTGGGCAGATATTTCCATGTTTATACAGATAGCGATGTAGATATTTCCATCTTAATACAGATGGCGGTGTTGATATGTCCATGTTCGTACAGATGGCATTGAACATATTTCCATGTTCATACAGATGGCGGTGTAGATATTTTGAAGTTTATAGAGATAGCGCTGTAGTTATTTCCATATTTATGGAGAAATCTGTGTAGATATTTCCTTGTATATGCAGATAGCTGTGTAGATATTTCCATTTTCATGCACATACTGGTGAAGATATTTCCATGTTCATCCAGATGCCGGTGTAGATATATCCATGTTCATAGAGATGGGGGTGAAGATACTTCCGTGTTCATACAGATGGCGGTGTACATATTTCCATGTTCATGCAAATGGCGGTGTAGATATTTCCATGTTCATAGAGATGGCGGTTTAGATATTTCCATGTACATACAAATGGCGGTGTAGATATTTCCATGTTCGTACAGATGGCGGTGCAGATATTTCCATGTTCATACAGTTAGCCGTGTAGATATTTCCATGTTCATACAGAGGGCGGTGTAGATATTTACATGTTCATACAGATGGCGGTGTAGATGTTTCCATGTTCGTATGGATGGCAGTGTAGATATTTCCATGTTCATACAGGTGGCGGTGTAGACATTTCCATGTTTATACAGATAGCAGTGTAGTTATTTCCATGTTTATAGAGATAGCAGTGTAGATATTCCCATTGATATATAGATAGCTGTGTAGGTGTTTGCATGTTCGTACAGATAGCGGTGTAGATATTTCCATGTTCATACAGAGAGCGGTGTAGATATTTCCATGTTCACACAGATAGCGGTGTAGATATTTCCATGTTCATACAGATAGCGTTGTAGATGTTTCCATGCTCATACAGTCAGCGGTGTAGTTATTTCCATGTTCATACAGATGGCATTGTAGATATTTACATGTTCATACAGATGGCGGTGTAGTTATTTCCATGTTCGTACGGATGGCAGTGTAGATATTTCCATGTTCATACAGGTGGCGGTGTAGATATTTGCATGTTTATACAGATAGCAGTGTAGTTATTTCCGTGTTTATAGAGATATCAGTGCAGATATTTCCATTGATAAATAGATATCTGTGTAGATATTTGCATGTTCTTACAGATAGCGGTATAGATATTTCCATGTTCATACAGATAGCGGTATAGATATTTCCATGCTTATACAGATGGCAGTGTAGATATTTCCATGTTTATAGAGACGGCGGTGTAGATATTTCCATGTTCATACAGATGGCGGTGTAAATATTTCCGCATTTATAGGGATGGCGGTGTAGATATTTTTATGTTTACACAGATGGCGGTGTAGATATTTCCATGTTTATGCAGATAGCGGTATAGATATTTCCATGTTTATACAGATGGCAGTGTAGATATTTCCATGTTTATAGAGACGGCGGTGTAGATATTTCCATGTTCATACAGATGACGGTGTAGACGTTTCCATGTTCATACAGACAGCAGTGTAGATATTTCCATGTTCATACAGATAGCTTTGTAGATATTTCCATGTTCATACCGATGGCGGTGTAGATATTTACATGTTCATACAGATGGCGGTATAGTTATTTCCATGTTCGTACAGATGGCGGTGTAGATATTTCTATGTTCATTGAGATGGCGGTGTAGATATTTCCATGTTTATGCAGATGGCGGTATAGATATTTCCATGTTTATACAGATGGTGGTGTAGATATTTCCATGTTTATAGAGATGGCGGTCTAGATATTTCCATGTTTACAGAGATAGTGGTGTAGTTATTTCCAAGTTTATAGAGACAGCGTTGTAGATATTTCCATGTTTATACAGATAGCGGTGAAGATATTTCCATGTTTATACAGATAGCGGTGTAGATATTTCCATGTTTATACATATAGCAGTGTATATAATTCCATGTTTATAGAGATAGTGGTGTAGATAATTTCAATTTTATACAGAGAGCAGTGTAGATATTTCCAAGTTCATACAGATAGCGGTGTAGATATTTCCACGTTTATAGAGATGGTGGTGTAGATATTTCCATGTTCATACAGACGGCGATGTAGATATTTCCATGTTTATAGGGATGGCTTTGTAGATATTTTCATGTTTAAACAGATGGCAGTGTAGATATTTCCATGTTTACACAGATAGCAGTGTAGACATTTCCATGTTTACACAGATAGCGGTGTTGATATTTCCATGTTTATGCAGATAGCAGTGTAGATATTTCCATGTTTATACAGATAGCGGTGCGGATATTTCCATGTTTATACAGATAGTTGGGCAGATATTTCCATGTTTATTCAGATAGCGGTGTAGATATTTCCATGTTAATACAGATGGCGGTGTAGATATGTCCATGTTCGTACAGATGGCGGTGTAGATATTTCCATGTTAATACAGATGGCGGTGTAGATATTTCAAAGTTTATAGAGATAGCACTGTAGTTATTTCCATATTTATAGAGAAATCTCTGTAGATATTTCCATGTATATTCAGATAGCTCTGTAGATAATTCCATGTTCATGCAGATAGCGGTGTAGATATTTCCATGTTCATCCAGATGCCGGTGTACATATATCCATGTTCATACAGATGGCGGTGAAGATATTTCCATGTTCATACAGATGGCAGTGTAGATAATTCCATGTTCGTACGGATGGCAGTGTAGATATTTCCTTGTTCATACAGGTGGCGGTGTAGATATTTCCATGTTTATGCAGATAGCAGTGTAGATATTTCCATGTTTATACAGATAGTGGTGCGGATATTTCCATGTTTATACAGATAGGTAGATATTTCCATGTTTATACAGATAGCGGAGTAGATATTTCCATCTTAATACAGATGGCGGTGTAGATATGTCCATGTTTGTAGAGATGGAGGTGTAGATATTTCCATGTTCATACAGATGGCGGTGTAGATATTTCGAAGTTTATAGAGATAGCGCTGTAGTTATTTCCATATTTATAGAGATAGCAGTGTAGTTATTTCCATGTTTATAGAGATAGCAGTGTAGATATTTCCATTGATATACAGATAGCTGTGTAGATATCTGCATGTTCATAGAAATAGCGGTGTAGATATTTCCATGTTCATACAGATAGCGGTGTAGATATTTCCATGTTCATACAGATAGCGGTGTAGATATTTCCATATTCATACAGATAGCGTTGTAGATATTTCCATGTTCATACAGTTAGCGGTGTAGATATTCCCATGTTCATACAGATGGCGGTGTAGATATTTAAATGTTCATACAGATGGCGGTGTAGATATTTCCATGTTCATACAGATGGCGGTGTAGATATTTCCATGTTCATACAGATAGCGGTGTAGATATTTCCATGTTCATACAGATAGCGGTGTAGATATTTCCATGTTCATACAGATAGCGGTGTAGATATTTCCATGTTCATACCAATAGCGCTGTAATCATTTCCATGTTCATACATTTAGCGGTGTAGATATTTCCATGTTCATACAGATGGCGGTGAAGATATTTATATGTTCATGCAGATGGCGGTGTAGACATTTCCATGTTTGTACGGATGGCAGTGTAGATATTACCATATTCATTCAGGTGGCGGTGTAGATATTTCCATGTTTATACAGATAGCAGTGTAGTTATTTCCATGTTAATAGAGATATCTGTGTAGATATTTCCATTGGTATACAGATAGCTGTGTAGATATTTGCATGTTCATACAGATAGCGGTGTAGATATTTCCATGTTCATACAGAAAGCGGTGTAGATATTTCCATGTTCATACAGATAGCGGTGTAGATATTTCTATGTTCATACAGATAGCGGTGTAGATATTTCCATGTTCATACAGACAGCGGTGTAGATATTTCCATGTTCATACTGTTAGCGGTGTAGATATTTCCATGTTCATCCAGATGGCGGTGAAGATATTTACATGTTCATACAGATGGCGGTGTAGATATTTCCATGTTCTTACAGATGGCGGTGTAGATATTTCCATGTTCATTGAGATGGCGGTGTAGATATTTCCATGTTTATGCAGATAGCGGTATAGATATTTCCATGTTTATACAGATGGTGGTGTAGATATTTCCATGTTTATAGAGATGGCGGTCTAGATATTTCCATGTTTACAGAGATAGTTGTGTAGTTATTTCCAAGTTTATAGAGACAGCGTTGTAGATATTTCCATGTTTATACAGATAGCGGTGAAGATATTTCCATGTTTATACAGATAGTGGTGTAGATATTGCCATGTTCATACAGATGGCAGTGTAGATATTTCCATGTTCATACAGGTGGCGGTGTAGATATTTCCATGTTTATACAGATAGCAGTGTAGTTATTTCCATGTTTATAGAGATAGCAGTGTAGATATTTCCATTTATATACTGATAGCTGTGTAGATATTTGCATGTCCATACAGATAGCGGTGTAGATATTTCCATGTTCATACAGATAGCGGTGTAGATATTTCCATGTTTATACAGATAGTGGTGCGGATATTTCCATGTTTATACAGATAGTTGGGCAGATATTTCCATGTTTATACAGATAGCGATGTAGATATTTCCATCTTAATACAGATGGCGGTGTAGATATATCCATGTTCATACAGATGGGGGTGAAGATACTTCCATGTTCAAACAGATGGCGGTGTACATATTTCCATGTTCATGCAAATGGCGGTGTAGATATTTCCATGTTCAAAGAGATGGCGGTGTAGATATTTCCATGTACATACAAATGGCGGTGTAGATATTTCCATGTTCGTACAGATGGCGGTGCAGATATTTCCATCTTCATACAGTTAGCCGTGTAGATATTTCCATGTTCATACAGAGGGCGGTGTAGATATTTCCATGTTCGTACAGATGGCGGTGCAGATATTTCCCTCTTCATACAGTTAGCCGTGTAGATATTTCCATGTTCATACAGAGGGCGGTGTAGATATTTACATGTTCATACAGATGGCGGTGTAGATATTTCCATGTTCGTATTGATGGCAGTGTAGATATTTCCATGTTCATACAGGTGGCGGTGTAGACATTTCCAAGTTTATACAGATAGCAGTGTAGTTATTTCCATGTTTATAGAGATAGCAGTGTAGATATTTCCATTGATATACAGATAGCTGTGTAGATGTTTGCATATTCGTACAGATAGCGGTGTAGATATTTCCATGTTCATACAGAGAGTGGTGTAGATATTTCCATGTTCACACAGATAGCGGTGTAGATATTTCCATGTTCATACAGATAGTGTTGTAGATGTTTCCATGCTCATACAGTCAGCGGTGTAGTTATTTCCATGTTCATACAGATGGCATTGTAGATGTTTACATTTTCATACAGATGGCGGTGTAGTTATTTCCATGTTCGTACGGATGGCAATGAAGATATTTCCATGTTCATACAGGTGGCGGTGTAGATATTTGCATGTTTATACAGATAGCAGTGTAGTTATTTCCGTGTTTATAGAGATAGCAGTGCAGATATTTCCGTTGATAAACAGATAGCTGTGTAGATATTTGCATGTTCTTACAGATAGCGGTATAGATAATTCCATGTTCATACAGATAGCGGTATAGATATTTCCATGTTCATACAGATAGCGGTGTAGATACTTCCACGTTCATACAGATAGCGGTGTAGATATTTCCATGTTCATACAGATAGCGGTGTAGATATTTCCATGTTCATACAGTAAGCGGTTTAGATATTTCCATGTTCATACAGATGGCGGTGTAGATATTTCCATGTTCATAGAGATGGCGGTGTAGATATTTCCATGTTTATGCAGATAGCGGTATAGATATTTCCATGTTTATACAGATGGCAGTGTAGATATTTCCATGTTTATAGAGACGGCGGTGTAGATATTTCCATGTTCATACAGATGGCGGTGTAAATATTTCCACGTTTATAGGGATGGCGGTGTAGGTATATTTATGTTTACACAGATGGCGGTGTAGATATTTCCATGTTTACACACATAGCGGTGTAGTCATTTCCATGTTTACACAGATAGCGGTGTGGATATTTCCATGTTTATGCAGATAGCAGTGTAGATATTTCCATGTTTATACAGATAGCGGTGCGTATATTTCCATGTTTATACAGATAGTTGGGCAGATATTTCCATGTTTATACAGATAGCGGTGTAGCTATTTCCATCTTAATACAGATGGCGGTGTAGATATGTCCATGTTTGTACAGATGGCGGTGTAGATATTTCCATGTTCATACAGATGGCGGTGTAGATATTTCGAAGTTTATAGAGATAGCGCTGTAGTTATTTCCATATTTATAGAGAAATCTGTGTAGATATTTCCATGTATATTCAGATATCTGTGTAGATATTTCCATGTTCATGCAGATAGCGGTGTATATATTTCCATGTTCATCCAGATGCCGGTGTACATATATCCATGTTCATACAGATGGCGGTGAAGATATTTCCATGTTCATACAGATGGTGGTGTAGATATTTCCATGTTCATACAAATGGCGGTGTAGATATTTCCATGTTCATAGAGATGGCGGTGTACATATTTCCATGTTCATACAAATGGCGGTGTAGATATTTCCATGTTCATAGAGATGGAGGTCTATATATTTCCATATTTATACAGATAGCAGTGTAGTTATTTCCATGTTGATAGGGATAGCAGTGTAGATATTTTCATTGATATACAGATAGCGGTGTAGATATTTGCATGTTCATACAGATAGCGGTCTAGATATTTCCATGTTCATACAGATAGCAGTGTAGATATTTCCATGTTCATACAGATGGCAGTGTAGATATTTCCATGTTCATACAGGTGGCGGTGTAGATATTTCCATGTTTATACAGATAGCAGTGTAGTTATTTCCATGTTTATAGAGATAGCAGTGTAGATATTTCCATTGATATACAGATAGCTGTGTAGATATTTGCATGTTCGTACAGATAGCAGTGTAGATATTTCCATGTTCATACAGAGAGTGGTGTAGATATTTCCATGTTCACACAGATAGCGGTGTAGTTATTTCCATGTTCATACAGATAGCGGTGTAGATATTTCCTTGTTCATACAGATAGCCTTGTAGATGTTTCCATGCTCATACAGTCAGCGGTGTAGTTATTTCCATGTTCATACAGATGGCATTGTAGATATTTACATGTTCATACAGATGGCGGTGTAGATATTTCCATGTTCGTACGGATGGCAGTGTAGATATTTCCATGTTCATACAGGTGGCGGTGTAGGTATTTGCATGTTTATACAGAGAGCAGTGTAGTTATTTCCGTGTTTATAGAGATAGCAGTGCAGATATTTCCATTGATAAACAGATAGCTGTGTAGATATTTGCATGTTCTTACAGATAGCGGTATAGATATTTCCATGTTCATACAGATAGCGGTATAGTTATTTCCATGTTCATACAGATAGCGGTGTAGATGTTTCCATGTTCATACAGATAGCAGTGTAGATATTTCCATGTTCATACAGATAGCGGTGTAGATATTTCCATGTTCATACAGTTAGCGGTGTAGATAATTCCATGTTCATACAGATGGCGGTGTAGATATTTCCATGTTCATAGACATGTCGGTGTAGATATTTCCATATTTATACAGATAGCAGTGTAGTTATTTCCATGTTTATAGAGATAGCAGTGTAGATATTTCCATTGATATACAGAGAGCTGTGTAGGTATTTGCATAGTCATACAGATAGCGGTCTAGATATTTCCATGTTCATACAGATAGCAGTGTAGATATTTCCATGTTCATACAGATAGCGGTGTAGATATTTCCATGTTCATACAGATAGCGATGTAGATATTTCCATGTTCATACAGATAGCGGTGTAGATATTTCCATGTTCATGCAGGTAGCGGTGTAGATATTTCCATGTTCATACAGATGGCGGTGTAGATATTTCCATGATCATACAGATAGCGGTGTAGATATTTCCATGTTCATACAAATGGCGGTGTAGATATTTCCATGTTCATACAGATGGCGGTGTAGATATTTCCATGTTCATAGAGATGGCGGTGTAGATATTTCCATATTTATACAGATCGCAGTGTAGTTATTTCCATGTTTATAGAGATAGCAGTGTAGATATTTCCTTTGATATACAGAGAGCTGTGTAGATATTTGCATGGTCATACAGATAGCGGTGTAGATATTTCCATGTTCGTACAGATAGCGGTGTAGTTATTTCCATGTTCATACAGATAACGGTGTAGATATTTCCATGTTCATACAGATAGCGGTGTAGATATTTCCATGTTCTTACAGTTAGCGGTGTAGATATTTCCATGTTCATACAGATGGCGGTGTAGATATTTACATGTTCATACAGATGGCGGTATAGATATTTCCATGTTCGTACAGATGGCGTTGTAGATATTTCCATGTTCATAGAGATGGCGGAGTAGATATTTCCATGTTTATGCAGATAGCGGTATAGATATTTCCATGTTTATACAGATGGCAGTGTAGATATTTCCATGTTTATAGAGACGGCGGTGTAGATATTTCCATGTTCATACAGATGGCGGTGTAAATATTTCCACGTTTATAGGGATGGCGGTGTAGATATTTTTATGTTTACACAGATGGCGGTGTAGATATTTCCATGTTTAGACACATAGCGGTGTAGTCATTTCCATGTTTACACAGATAGCGGTGTGGATATTTCCATGTTTATGCAGATGGCAGTCTAGATATTTCCATGTTTATACAGATAGCGGTGCAGATATTTCCATGTTTATACAGATAGTTGGGCAGATATTTCCATGTTTATACAGATAGCGGTGTAGCTATTTCCATCTTAATACAGATGGTGGTGTAGATATGTCCATGTTTGTACAGATGGCGGTGTAGATATTTCCATGTTCATTCAGATGGCGGTGTAGATATTTCAAAGTTTATAGAGATAGCGCTGTAGTTATTTCCATATTTATAGAGAAATCTGTGTAGATATTTCCATGTATATTCAGATAGCTGTGTCGATATTTCCATGTTCATGCAGATAGCGGTGTATATATTTCCATGTTCATCCAGATGCCGGTGTACATATATCCAAGTTCATACAGATGGCGGTGAAGATATTTCCATGTTCATACAGATGGTGGTGTAGATATTTCCATGTTCATACAAATGGCGGTGTAGATATTTCCATGTTCATAGAGATGGCGGTGTAGATATTTCCATGTTCATACAAATGGCGGTGTAGATATTTCCATGTTCATAGAGATGGAGGTGTAGATATTTCCATATTTATACAGATAGAAGTGTAGCTATTTCCATGTTGATAGGGATATCAGTGTAGATATTTTCATTGATATACAGATAGCTGTGTAGATATTTGCATGATCATACAGAGAGCGGTCTAGATATTTCCATGTTCATACAGATGGCAGTGTAGATATTTCCATGTTCATACAGGTGGCGGTTTAGATATTTCCATGTTTATACAGATAGCAGTGTAGTTATTTCCATGTTTATAGAGATAGCAGTGTAGATATTTCCATTGATATACAGATAGCTGTGTAGATATTTGCATGTTCGTACAGATAGCGGTGTAGATATTTCCATGTTCATACAGAGAGTGGTGTAGATATTTCCATGTTCACACAGATAGCGGTGTAGTTATTTCCATGTTCATACAGATAGCGGTGGAGATATTTCCATGCTCATACAGATATCGTTGTAGATGTTTCCATGCTCATACAGTCAGCGGTGTAGTTATTTCCATGTTCATACAGATGGCATTGTAGATATTTACATGTTCATACAGATGGCGGTGTAGATATTTCCATGTTCGTACGGATGGCAGTGTAGATATTTCCATGTTCATACAGGTGGCGGTGTAGATATTTGCATGTTTATACAGATAGCAGTGTAGTTATTTCCGTGTTTATAGAGATAGCAGTGCAGATATTTCCATTGATAAACAGATAGCTGTGTAGATATTTGCATGTTCTTACAGATAGCGGTATAGATATTTCCATGTTCATACAGATAGCGGTATAGATATTTCCATGTTCATACAGATAGCAGTGTAGATGTTTCCATGTTCATACAGATAGCGGTTTAGATATTTCCATGTTCATACAGATAGCGGTGTAGATATTTCCATGTTCATACAGTTAGCGGTGTAGATATTTCCATGTTCATACAGATGGCGGTGTAGATATTTCCATGTTCATAGACATGTCGGTGTAGATATTTCCATATTTATACAGATAGCAGTGTAGTTATTTCCATGTTTATAGAGATAGCAGTGTAGATATTTCCATTGATATACAGAGAGCTGTGTAGGTATTTGCATGGTCATACAGATAGCGGTGTAGATATTTCCATGTTCGTACAGATAGCGGTGTAGATATTTCTATGTTCATACAGATAGCAGTGTAAATATTTCCATGTTCATACAGATAACGGTGAAGATATTTAAATGTTCATACAGATAGCGGTGTAGATATTTCCATGTTCATACAGTTAGCGGTGTAGATATTTCCATGTTCATACAGTTAGCGGTGTAGATATTTCCATGTTCATACAGAAGGCGGTGCAGATATTTACATGTTCATACAGATGGCGGTATAGATATTTCCATGTTCGTACAGATGGCGTTGTAGATATTTCCATGTTCATAGAGATGGCCGTGTAGATATTTCCATGTTTATGCAGATAGCGGTAAAGATATTTCCATGTTTATACAGATGGCAGTGTAGATATTTCCATGTTTATAGAGACGGCGGTGTAGATATTTCCATGTTCATACTGATGGCGGTGTAAATATTTCCACCTTTATAGGGATGGCGGTGTAGATATTTTTATGTTTACACAGATGGCGGTGTAGATATTTCCATGTTTACACACATAGCGGTGTAGTCATTTCCATGTTTACACAGATAGCGGTCTGGATATTTCCATGTTTATGCAGATAGCTGTGTAGATATTTCCATGTTTATACAGATAGCGGTGCGGATATTTCCATGTTTATACAGATAGTTGGGCAGATATTTCCATGTTTATACAGATAGCGGTGTAGATATTTCCATGTTCATACAGATAACGGTGTAGATATTTCCATGTTCAAACAGATAGCAGTGTAGATATTTCCATGTTCATACAGTTAGCGGTGTAGATATTTCCATGTTCATACAGATGGCGGTGTAGATATTTCCATTTTTATACAGATAACAGTGTAGATATTTCCATGTTTATAGAGATAGTGGTGTAGATAATTTCAATTTTATACATATAGCAGTATAGATATTTCGAAGTTCATACAGATATCGATGCAGATATTTCCACGTTTATAGAGATGGCGGTGTAGATATTTCCATGTTCATACAGATGGCGGTGTAGATATTTCCATGTTTATAGAGATGGCGGTGTAGATATTTTCATGTTTACACAGATGGCGGTGTAGATATTTCCATGTTTACACAGATAGCGTTGTAGACATTTCCATGTTTACACAGATAGCGGTGTGGATATTTCCATGTTTATGCAGATAGCGGTGTAGATATTTCCATGTTTATAAAGATAGCGGTGCGGATATTTCCATGTTTAAACAGATAGTTGGGCAGAGATTTCCATGTTTATACAGATAGCGGTGAACATATTTGAATGTTCATACAGATAGCGGTGTAGATATTTCCATGTTCATACAGATAGCGTTGTAGATATTTCCATGTTCATACAGATAGCGGTGTAGATATTTCCATGTTCATGCAGATAGCGGTGTAGATATTTCCATGTTCATACCAATAGCTGTGTAGATATTTCCATGACCATACAGTTAGCGTTTTAGATATTTCCATGTTCATACAGATGGCAGTGTAGATATTTACATGTTCATAGAGATGGCGGTGTAGATATTTCCATGTTCGTACGGATGGCAGTGAAGTTATTTCCATGATCATACAGGTGGCAGTGTAGATATTTCCATGTTTATACAGATAGCAGTGTAGTTATTTCCATGTTTATAGAGATAGCAGTGTAGATATTTCCATTGATATACAGATAGCTGTGTAGATATTTGCATGTTCATTCAGATAGCGGTGTAGATATTTCCATGTTCGTAGAGATAGCGGTGTAGATATTTCCATGTTCATACAGATAGCGGTGTAGATATTTCCATGTTCATACAGATAACGGTGTAGATATTTCCATGTTCATACAGATAGCAGTGTATATATTTCCATGTTCATACAGTTAGTGGTGTAGATATTTCCATGTTCATACAGATGGTGGTGTAGATATTTACATGTTCATACAGATGGCGGTGAAGATATTTCCATGTTCGTACAGATGGCGGTGTAGATATTTCCATGTTTATAGAGATGGCGGTGTAGATATTTCCATGTTTATGCAGATAGCGGTATAGATATTTCCATGTTTATACAGATGGTGGTGTAGATATTTCCATGTTTATAGAGATGGCGGACTAGATATTTCCATGTTTATGCATATAGCGGTGAAGATATTTCCATGTTTATACAGATTGCAGTGTAGATATTTCCATGTTTATACAGATAACAGTGTAGATATTTCCATGTTTATAGAGATAGTGGTGTAGATAATTTCAATTTTTTACAGATAGCAGTGTAGATATTTCCAAGTTCTTACAGATAGCGATGTAGATATTTCCACGTTTATAGAGATGGCGGTGCACATATTTCCATGTTCATACAGATGGCGGTGTAGATATTTCCATGTTTATAGAGATGGCGGTGTAGATATTTCCATGTACATACAAATGGCGGTGTAGATATTTCCATGTTCGTACAGATGGCGGTGCAGATATTTCCATGTTCATACAGTTAGCCGTGTAGATATTTCCATGTTTATACAGAGGGCGGTGTAGATATTTACATGTTCATACAGATGGCGGTGTAGATGTTTCCATGTTCGTATGGATGGCAGTGTAGATATTTCCATGTTCATACAGGTGGCGGTGTAGATATTTCCATGTTTATACAGATAGCAGTGTAGTTATTTCCATGTTTATAGAGATAGCAGTGTAGATATTTCCATTGATATACAGATATCTGTGTAGATATTTGCATGTTCGTACAGATAGCGGTGTAGATATTTCCATGTTCATACAGAGAGCGGTGTAGATATTTCCATGTTCACACAGATAGCGGTGTAGATATTTCCGTTTTCATACAGATAGCGTTGTAGATGTTTCCGTGCTCATACAGTCAGCGGTGTAGTTATTTCCATGTTTTACAGATGGCATTGTAGATATTTACATGTTCATACAGATCACGGTGTAGTTATTTCCATGTTCGTACGGATGGCAGTGTAGATATTTCCATGTTCATACAGGTGGCGGTGTAGATATTTTCATGTTTATGCAGATAGCAGTGTAGTTATTTCCGTGTTTATAGAGATAGCAGTGCAGATATTTCCATTGATAAACAGATAGCTGTGTAGATATTTGCATGTTCTTACAGATAGCGGTATAGATATTTCCATGTTCATACAGTTAGTGGTATAGATATTTCCATGTTCATACAGATAGCGGTGTAGATATTTCCATGTTCATACAGATAGCGGTGTAGATATTTCCATGTTCATACAGATAGCGGTGTAGGAATCTCCATGTTCATACAGATGGCGGTGTAGATATTTCAAAGTTTATAGAGATAGCGCTGTAGTTATTTCCATATTTATAGAGAAATCTGTGTAGATATTTCCATGTATATTCAGATAGCTGTGTCGATATTTCCATGTTCATGCAGATAGCGGTGTATATATTTCCATGTTCATCCAGATGCCGGTGTACATATATCCATGTTCATACAGATGGCGGTGAAGATATTTCCATGTTCATACAGATGGTGGTGTAGATATTTCCATGTTCATACAAATGGCGGTGTAGATATTTCCATGTTCATAGAGATGGCGGTGTAGATATTTCCATGTTCATACAAATGGCGGTGTAGATATTTCCATGTTCATAGAGATGGAGGTGTAGATATTTCCATATTTATACAGATAGAAGTGTAGCTATTTCCATGTTGATAGGGATATCAGTGTAGATATTTTCATTGATATACAGATAGCTGTGTAGATATTTGCATGATCATACAGAGAGCGGTCTAGATATTTCCATGTTCATACAGATGGCAGTGTAGATATTTCCATGTTCATACAGGTGGCGGTTTAGATATTTCCATGTTTATACAGATAGCAGTGTAGTTATTTCCATGTTTATAGAGATAGCAGTGTAGATATTTCCATTGATATACAGATAGCTGTGTAGATATTTGCATGTTCGTACAGATAGCGGTGTAGATATTTCCATGTTCATACAGAGAGTGGTGTAGATATTTCCATGTTCACACAGATAGCGGTGTAGTTATTTCCATGTTCATACAGATAGCGGTGGAGATATTTCCATGCTCATACAGATATCGTTGTAGATGTTTCCATGCTCATACAGTCAGCGGTGTAGTTATTTCCATGTTCATACAGATGGCATTGTAGATATTTACATGTTCATACAGATGGCGGTGTAGATATTTCCATGTTCGTACGGATGGCAGTGTAGATATTTCCATGTTCATACAGGTGGCGGTGTAGATATTTGCATGTTTATACAGATAGCAGTGTAGTTATTTCCGTGTTTATAGAGATAGCAGTGCAGATATTTCCATTGATAAACAGATAGCTGTGTAGATATTTGCATGTTCTTACAGATAGCGGTATAGATATTTCCATGTTCATACAGATAGCGGTATAGATATTTCCATGTTCATACAGATAGCAGTGTAGATGTTTCCATGTTCATACAGATAGCGGTTTAGATATTTCCATGTTCATACAGATAGCGGTGTAGATATTTCCATGTTCATACAGTTAGCGGTGTAGATATTTCCATGTTCATACAGATGGCGGTGTAGATATTTCCATGTTCATAGACATGTCGGTGTAGATATTTCCATATTTATACAGATAGCAGTGTAGTTATTTCCATGTTTATAGAGATAGCAGTGTAGATATTTCCATTGATATACAGAGAGCTGTGTAGGTATTTGCATGGTCATACAGATAGCGGTGTAGATATTTCCATGTTCGTACAGATAGCGGTGTAGATATTTCTATGTTCATACAGATAGCAGTGTAAATATTTCCATGTTCATACAGATAACGGTGAAGATATTTAAATGTTCATACAGATAGCGGTGTAGATATTTCCATGTTCATACAGTTAGCGGTGTAGATATTTCCATGTTCATACAGTTAGCGGTGTAGATATTTCCATGTTCATACAGAAGGCGGTGCAGATATTTACATGTTCATACAGATGGCGGTATAGATATTTCCATGTTCGTACAGATGGCGTTGTAGATATTTCCATGTTCATAGAGATGGCCGTGTAGATATTTCCATGTTTATGCAGATAGCGGTAAAGATATTTCCATGTTTATACAGATGGCAGTGTAGATATTTCCATGTTTATAGAGACGGCGGTGTAGATATTTCCATGTTCATACAGATGGCGGTGTAAATATTTCCACCTTTATAGGGATGGCGGTGTAGATATTTTTATGTTTACACAGATGGCGGTGTAGATATTTCCATGTTTACACACATAGCGGTGTAGTCATTTCCATGTTTACACAGATAGCGGTCTGGATATTTCCATGTTTATGCAGATAGCTGTGTAGATATTTCCATGTTTATACAGATAGCGGTGCGGATATTTCCATGTTTATACAGATAGTTGGGCAGATATTTCCATGTTTATACAGATAGCGGTGTAGATATTTCCATGTTCATACAGATAACGGTGTAGATATTTCCATGTTCAAACAGATAGCAGTGTAGATATTTCCATGTTCATACAGTTAGCGGTGTAGATATTTCCATGTTCATACAGATGGCGGTGTAGATATTTCCATTTTTATACAGATAACAGTGTAGATATTTCCATGTTTATAGAGATAGTGGTGTAGATAATTTCAATTTTATACATATAGCAGTATAGATATTTCGAAGTTCATACAGATATCGATGCAGATATTTCCACGTTTATAGAGATGGCGGTGTAGATATTTCCATGTTCATACAGATGGCGGTGTAGATATTTCCATGTTTATAGAGATGGCGGTGTAGATATTTTCATGTTTACACAGATGGCGGTGTAGATATTTCCATGTTTACACAGATAGCGTTGTAGACATTTCCATGTTTACACAGATAGCGGTGTGGATATTTCCATGTTTATGCAGATAGCGGTGTAGATATTTCCATGTTTATAAAGATAGCGGTGCGGATATTTCCATGTTTAAACAGATAGTTGGGCAGAGATTTCCATGTTTATACAGATAGCGGTGAACATATTTGAATGTTCATACAGATAGCGGTGTAGATATTTCCATGTTCATACAGATAGCGTTGTAGATATTTCCATGTTCATACAGATAGCGGTGTAGATATTTCCATGTTCATGCAGATAGCGGTGTAGATATTTCCATGTTCATACCAATAGCGGTGTAGATATTTCCATGACCATACAGTTAGCGTTTTAGATATTTCCATGTTCATACAGATGGCAGTGTAGATATTTACATGTTCATAGAGATGGCGGTGTAGATATTTCCATGTTCGTACGGATGGCAGTGAAGTTATTTCCATGATCATACAGGTGGCAGTGTAGATATTTCCATGTTTATACAGATAGCAGTGTAGTTATTTCCATGTTTATAGAGATAGCAGTGTAGATATTTCCATTGATATACAGATAGCTGTGTAGATATTTGCATGTTCATTCAGATAGCGGTGTAGATATTTCCATGTTCGTAGAGATAGCGGTGTAGATATTTCCATGTTCATACAGATAGCGGTGTAGATATTTCCATGTTCATACAGATAACGGTGTAGATATTTCCATGTTCATACAGATAGCAGTGTATATATTTCCATGTTCATACAGTTAGTGGTGTAGATATTTCCATGTTCATACAGATGGTGGTGTAGATATTTACATGTTCATACAGATGGCGGTGAAGATATTTCCATGTTCGTACAGATGGCGGTGTAGATATTTCCATGTTTATAGAGATGGCGGTGTAGATATTTCCATGTTTATGCAGATAGCGGTATAGATATTTCCATGTTTATACAGATGGTGGTGTAGATATTTCCATGTTTATAGAGATGGCGGACTAGATATTTCCATGTTTATGCATATAGCGGTGAAGATATTTCCATGTTTATACAGATTGCAGTGTAGATATTTCCATGTTTATACAGATAACAGTGTAGATATTTCCATGTTTATAGAGATAGTGGTGTAGATAATTTCTATTTTTTACAGATAGCAGTGTAGATATTTCCAAGTTCTTACAGATAGCGATGTAGATATTTCCACGTTTATAGAGATGGCGGTGCACATATTTCCATGTTCATACAGATGGCGGTGTAGATATTTCCATGTTTATAGAGATGGCGGTGTAGATATTTCCATGTACATACAAATGGCGGTGTAGATATTTCCATGTTCGTACAGATGGCGGTGCAGATATTTCCATGTTCATACAGTTAGCCGTGTAGATATTTCCATGTTTATACAGAGGGCGGTGTAGATATTTACATGTTCATACAGATGGCGGTGTAGATGTTTCCATGTTCGTATGGATGGCAGTGTAGATATTTCCATGTTCATACAGGTGGCGGTGTAGATATTTCCATGTTTATACAGATAGCAGTGTAGTTATTTCCATGTTTATAGAGATAGCAGTGTAGATATTTCCATTGATATACAGATATCTGTGTAGATATTTGCATGTTCGTACAGATAGCGGTGTAGATATTTCCATGTTCATACAGAGAGCGGTGTAGATATTTCCATGTTCACACAGATAGCGGTGTAGATATTTCCGTGTTCATACAGATAGCGTTGTAGATGTTTCCGTGCTCATACAGTCAGCGGTGTAGTTATTTCCATGTTTTACAGATGGCATTGTAGATATTTACATGTTCATACAGATCACGGTGTAGTTATTTCCATGTTCGTACGGATGGCAGTGTAGATATTTCCATGTTCATACAGGTGGCGGTGTAGATATTTTCATGTTTATGCAGATAGCAGTGTAGTTATTTCCGTGTTTATAGAGATAGCAGTGCAGATATTTCCATTGATAAACAGATAGCTGTGTAGATATTTGCATGTTCTTACAGATAGCGGTATAGATATTTCCATGTTCATACAGTTAGTGGTATAGATATTTCCATGTTCATACAGATAGCGGTGTAGATATTTCCATGTTCATACAGATAGCGGTGTAGATATTTCCATGTTCATACAGATAGCGGTGTAGGAATCTCCATGTTCATACAGTTAGCGGTGTAGATATTTCCATGTTCATACAGATGGCGGTGTAGATATTTCCATGTTCATAGAGATGGCGGTGTAGATATTTCCATATTTATACAGATAGCAGTGTAGTTATTTCCATGTTTATAGAGATAGCAGTGTAGATATTTCCATTGATATACAGAGAGCTGTGTAGATATTTGCATGGTCATACAGATAGCGGTGTAGATATTTCCATGTTCGTACAGATAGCGGTGTAGATATTTCCATGTTCATACAGATAGCAGTGTAGATATTTCCATGTTCATACAGATATCGGTGTAGATATTTCCATGTTCATACAGATAGCGGTGTAGATATTTCCATGTTCATACAGTTAGCGGTGTAGATATTTCCATGTTCATAAAAATGGCGGAGTAGATATTTCCATGTTCATAGAGATGGAGATGTAGATATTTCCATATTTATACAGATAGCAGTGTAGTTATTTCCATGTTGATAGGGATAGCACTGTAGATATTTTCTTTGATATACAGATAGCTGTGTAGATATTTGCATGTTCAAACTGATAGCGGTCTAGATATTTCCATGTTCATACATATAGCAGTGTAGATATTTCCATGTTCATACAGAGGGCAGTGTAGATATTTCCATGTTCATACAGGTGGCGGTGTAGATATTTCCATGTTTATACAGATAGTAGTGTAGTTATTTCCATGTTTATAGAGATAGCAGTGAAGATATTTCCATTGATATTCTGATAGCTGTGTAGATATTTGCATGTCCATACAGATAGCGGTGTAGATATTTCCATGTTCATACAGATAGCGGTGTAGATATTTCCATGTTTATACAGATAGTGGTGCGGATATTTCCATGTTTATACAGATAGTTGGGCAGATATTTCCATGTTTATACAGATAGCGATGTAGATATTTCCATCTTAATACAGATGGCGGTGTAGATATGTCCATGTTCGTACAGATGGCGTTGAACATATTTCCATGTTCATACAGATGGTGGTGTAGATATTTTGAAGTTTATAGAGATAGCGCTGTAGTTATTTCCATATTTATTGAGAAATCTGTGTAGATATTTCCATGTATATGCAGATAGCTGTGTAGATATTTCCATTTTCATGCACATAGCGGTGTAGATATTTCCATGTTCATCCAGATGCCGGTGTAGATATATCCATGTTCATAGAGTTGGGGGTGAAGATACTTCCATGTTCATACAGATGGCGGTGTACATATTTCCATGTTCATGCAAATGGCGGTGTAGATATTTCCATGTTCATAGAGATGGCGGTGTAGATATTTCCATGTACATACAAATGGCGGTGTAGATATTTCCATGTTCGTACAGATGGCGGTGCAGATATTTCCATGTTCATACAGTTAGCCGTGTAGATATTTCCATGTTCATACAGAGGGCGGTGTAGATATTTACATGTTCATACAGATGGCGGTGTAGATGTTTCCATGTTCGTATGGATGGCGGTGTAGATATTTCCATGTTCATACAGGTGGCGGTGTAGACATTTCCATGTTTATACAGATAGCAGTGTAGTTATTTCCATGTTTATAGAGATAGCAGTGTAGATATTTCCATTGATATACAGATAGCTGTGTAGATGTTTGCATGTTCGTACAGATAGCGGTGTAGATATTTCCATGTTCATACAGAGAGCGGTGTAGATATTTCCATGTTCACACAGATAGCGGTGTAGATATTTCCATGTTCATACAGATAGCGTTGTAGATGTTTCCATGCTCATACAGTCAGCGGTGTAGTTATTTCCATGTTCATACAGATGGCATTGTAGATATTTACATGTTCATACAGACGGCGGTGTAGTTATTTCCATGTTCGTACGGATGGCAGTGTAGATATTTCCATGTTCATACAGGTGGCGGTGTAGATATTTGCATGTTTATACAGATAGCAGTGTAGTTATTTCCGTGTTTATAGAGATAGCAGTGCAGATATTTCCATTGATAAAGATAGCTGTGTAGATATTTGCATGTTCTTACAGATAGCGGTATAGATATTTCCATGTTCATACAGATAGCGGTATAGATATTTCCATGTTCATACAGATAGCGGTGTAGATATTTCCATGTTTATACAGATAGTTGGGCAGAGATTTCCATCTTCATACAGATGGCGGTGTAGATATTTCCATGTTCATAGAGATGGCGGTGTAGATATTTCCATATTTATACAGATAGCAGTGTAGTTATTTCCATGTTTATAGAGATAGCAGTGTAGATATTTCCATTGATATACAGAGAGCTGTGTAGATATTTGCATGGTTATACAGATAGCGGTGTAGATATTTCCATGTTCGTACAGATAGCGGTGTAGATATTTCCATGTTCATACAGATAGCAGTGTAGATATTTCCATGTTCATACAGATAACGGTGTAGATATTTCCATGTTCATACAGATAGCGGTGTAGATATTTCCATGTTCATACAGTTAGCGGTGTAGATATTTCCATGTTCATACAAATGGCGGTGTAGATATTTCCATGTTCATAGACATGGAGATGTAGATATTTCCATATTTATACAGATAGCAGTGTAGTTATTTCCATGTTGATAGGGATAGCAGGGTAGATATTTTCATTGATATACAGATAGCTGTGTAGATATTTGCATGTTCATACTGATAGCGGTCTAGATATTTCCATGTTCATACATATAGCAGTGTAGATATTTCCATGTTCATACAGATGGCAGTGTAGATATTTCCATGTTCATACAGGAGGCGGTGTAGATATTTCCATGTTTATACAGATAGTAGTGTAGTTATTTCCATGTTTATAGAGATAGCAGTGTAGATATTTCCATTGATATACTGATAGCTGTGTAGATATTTGCATGTCCATACAGATAGCGGTGTAGATATTTCCATGTTCATACAGATAGCGGTGTAGATATTTCCATGTTTATACAGATAGTGGTGCGGATATTTCCATGTTTATACAGATAGTTGGGCAGATATTTCCATGTTTATACAGATAGCTATGTAGATATTTCCATCTTAATACAGATGGCGGTGTAGATATGTCCATGTTCGTACAGATGGCGTTGAACATATTTCCATGTTCATACAGATGGCGGTGTAGATATTTTGAAGTTTATAGAGATAGCGCTGTAGTTATTTCCATATTTATTGAGACATCTGTGTAGATATTTCCATGTATATGCAGATAGCTGTGTAGATATTTCCATTTTCATGCACATAGCGGTGTAGATATTCCCATTTTCATCCAGATGCCGGTGTAGATATATCCATGTTCATAGAGATGGGGGTGAAGATACTTCCATGTTCATACAGATGGCGGTGTACATATTTCCATTTTCATGCAAATGGCGGTGTAGATATTTCCATGTTCATAGAGATGGCGGTGTAGATATTTCCATGTACATACAAATGGCGGTGTAGATATTTCCATGTTCGTACAGATGGTGGTGCAGATATTTCCATGTTCATACAGTTAGCCATGTAGATATTTCCATGTTCATACAGAGGGCGGTGTAGATATTTACATGTTCATACAGATGGCGGTGTAGATGTTTCCATGTTCGTATGGAGGGCAGTGTAGATATTTCCATGTTCATACAGGTGGCGGTGTAGACATTTCCATGTTTATACAGATAGCAGTGTAGTTATTTCCATGTTTATAGAGATAGCAGTGTAGATATTTCCATTGATATACAGATAGCTGTGTAGATGTTTGCATGTTCGTACAGATAGCGGTGTAGATATTTCCATGTTCATACAGAGAGCGGTGTAGATATTTCCATGTTCACACAGATAGCGGTGTAGATATTTCCATGTTCATACAGATAGAGTTGTAGATGTTTCCATGCTCATACAGTCAGCGGTGTAGTTATTTCCATGTTCATACGGATGGCATTGTAGATATTTACATGTTCATACAGATGGCGGTGTAGTTATTTTCATGTTCGTACGGATGGCAGTGTAGATATTTCCATGTTCATACAGGTGGCGGTGTAGATATTTGCATGTTTATACAGATAGCAGTGTAGTTATTTCCGTGTTTATAGAGATAGCAGTGCAGATATTTCCATTGATAAACAGATAGCTGTGTAGATATTTGCATGTTCTTACAGATAGCGGTATAGATATGTCCATGTTCATACAGATAGCGGTATAGATATTTCCATGTTCATACAGATAGCGGTGTAGATATCTCCATGTTCATACAGATAGCTGTGTAGATATTTCCATGTTCATACAGATAGCGGTGTAGATATTTCCATGTTCATACAGATAGCGGTGTAGATATTTCCATGTTCATACAGATAGCGGTGTAGATATTTCCATGTTCATACCAATAGCGCTGTAAACATTTCCATGTTCATACATTTAGCGGTGTAGATATTTCCATGTTCATACAGATGGCAGTGAAGATATTTATATGTTCATGCAGATGGCGGTGTAGACATTTCCAAGTTTGCACGGATGGCAGTGTAGATATTTCCATATTCATACAGGTGGCGGTGTAGCTATTTCCATGTTTATACAGATAGCAGTGTAGTTATTTCCATGTTAATAGAGATATCTGTGTAGATATTTCCATTGGTATACAGATAGCTGTGTAGATATTTGCATGTTCATACAGATAGCGGTGTAGATATTTCCATGTTCGTACAGATAGCGGTGTAGATATATCCATGTTCATACAGATAGCGGTGTAGATATTTCTATGTTCATACAGATAACGGTGTAGATATTTCCATGTTCATACAGACAGCGGTGTAGATATTTCCATGTTCATACTGTTAGCGGTGTAGATATTTCCATGTTCATACAGATGGCGGTGTAGATATTTACATGTTCATACAGATGGCGGTATAGATATTTCCATGTTCCTACAGATGGCGGTGTAGATATTTCCATGTTCATAGAGATGGCGGTGTAGATATTTCCATGTTTATGCAGATAGCGGTATAGATACTTCCATGTTTATACAGATGGTGGTGTAGATATTTCCATGTTTATAGAGATGGCGGTCTAGATATTTCCATGTTCACAGAGATAGTGGTGTAGTTATTTCCAAGTTTATAGAGAGAGCGTTGTAGATATTTCCATGTTTATACAGATAGCGGCGAAGGTATTTCCATTTTTATACAGATAGCGGTGTAGATATTTCCATGTTTATACAGATAGCAGTGTAGATATTTCCATGTTTATAGAGATAGTGGTGTAGATAATTTCAATTTTATACAGAGAGCAGTGTAGATATTTCCAAGTTCATACAGATAGCGGTGTAGATATTTCCACGTTTATAGAGATGGCGGTGTAGATATTTCCATGTTCCTACAGACGGCGGTGTAGATATTTCCATGTTTATAGGGATGGCGGTGTATTTTCATGTTTAAACAGATGGCAGTGTAGATATTTCCATGTTTACACAGATAGCGGTGTTGACATTTCCATGTTTACACAGATAGCGGTGTAGACATTTCCATGTTTACACAGATAGCGGTGTGGATATTTCCATGTTTATGCAGATAGCAGTGTAGATAATTCCATGTTTATACAGATAGCGGTGCGGATATTTCCATGTTTATACAGATAGTTGGGCAGGTATTTTCATGTTTATACAGATAGCGGTGTACATATTTCCATCTTAATACAGATGGCGGTGTAGATATGTCCATGTTTGTACAGATATCAGTGTAGGTATTTCCATGTTCATACAGATGGCGGTGTAGATATTTCGAAGTTTATAGAGATAGCGCTGTAGTTATTTCCATATTTATAGAGAAATCTGTGTAGATATTTCCATGTATGTTCAGATAGCTGTGTAGATATTTCCATGTTCATGCAGATAGCGGTGTAGATATTTCCATGTTCATCCAGATGCCTGTGTACATATATCCATGTTCATACAGATGGCGGTGAAGATATTTCCATGTTCATACAGATGGTGGTGTAGATATTTACATGTTCATACAAATGGCGGTGTAGATATTTCCATGTTCATAGAGATGGCGGTGTAGATATTTCCATGTTCATACAAATGGCGGTGTAGATATTTCCATATTCATAGAGATGGCGTTGTAGAATTTTCCATATTTATAGAGATAGCAGTGTAGTTATTTCCATGTTTATAGAGATAGCAGTGTAGATATTTCCATTGATATACAGATAGCTGTGTAGATATTTGCATGTTCATAGAGATAGCGGTGTAGATATTTGCATGTTCATAGAGATAGCGGTGTAGATATTTCCATGTTCATACAGATAGCGGTGTAGATATTTCCATGTTCATGCAGATAGCGGTGTAGATATTTCCATGTTCATACCAATAGCGGTGTAGATATTTCCATGTCCATACAGTTAGCGTTGTAGATATTTCCATGTTCATACAGATGGCGGTGTAGATATTTACATGTTCATACAGATGGCGGTGTAGATATTTCCATGTTCATACGGATGGCAGTGTAGTTATTTCCATGATCATACAGGTGGCGGTGTAGATATTTCCATGTTTATACAGATAGCATTGTAGTTATTTCCATGTTTATAGAGATAGCAGTGTAGATATTTCCATTGATATACAGATAGCTGTGTAGATATTTGCATGTTCATACAGATAGCGGTGTAGATATTTCCATGTTCGTAGAGATAGCCGTGTAGATATTTCCATGTTCATACAGATAGCGGTGTAGATATTTCCATGTTCATACAGATAACGGTGTAGATATATCCATGTTCATACAGATAGCAGTGTAGATATTGCCATGTTCATACAGATAGCGGTGTAGATATTTCCATGATCATACAGATAGCGGTGTAGTTATTTCCAAGTTCATACAGATAGCGGTATAGATATTTCCACGTTTATAGAGATGGCGGTGTAGATATTTCCATCTTCATACAGATGGCGGTGTAGATATTTCCATGTTTATAGGGATGGCGGTGTAGATATTTTCATGTTTACACAGATGGTGGTGTAGATATTTCCCTGTTTACACAGATAGCGGTGTAGACATTTCCATGTTTACACAGATAGCGGTGTGGATATTTCCATGTTTATGCAGATAGCGGTGTAGATATTTCCATGTTTATACAGATAGCGGTGCGGTTATTTCCATGTTTATACAGATATTTGGGCAGATATTTCCATGTTTATACAGATAGCGGTGTAGTTATTTCCATCTTAATACAGATGGCGGTGTAGATATGTCCATGTTTGTACAGATGGAGGTGTAGATATTTCCATGTTCATACAGATGGCGGTGTAGATATTTCAAAGTTTATAGAGATAGCGCTTTAGTTATTTCCATATTTATAGAGAAATCTGTGTAGATTTTTCCATGTATATTCAGATAGCTGTGTAGATGTTTCCATGTTCATGCAGATAGCGGTGTAGATATTTCCATGTTCATACAGATAGCAGTGTAGATATTTCCATGTTCATACAGATAGCGGTGTAGATATTTCCATGTTCATACCAATAGCGGTGTAGACATTTCCTTGTTCATACATTTAGCGGTGTAGATATTTCCATGTTCATACAGATGGCGGTGTAGATATTTCCATGTTCATAGAGATAGCGGTGTAGATATTTCCATGTTCATACAGATAGCGGTGTAGATATTTCCATCTTCATACAGATGGCGGTGTAGATATTTCCATGTTCATAGAGATGGCGGTGTAGATATTTCCATATTTATACAGATAGCAGTGTAGTTATTTCCATGTTTATAGAGATAGCAGTGTAGATATTTCCATTGATATACAGAGAGCTGTGTAGATATTTGCATGGTCATACAGATAGCGGTGTAGATATTTCCATGTTCGTACAGATAGCGGTGTAGATATTTCCATGTTCTTACAGATAGCGGTGTAGATATTTCCATGTTTATACAGACAGTGGTGCGGATATTTCCATGTTTATACAGATAGTTGGGCAGATATTTCCATGTTTATACAGATAGCTATGTAGATATTTCCATCTTAATACAGATGGCGGTGTAGATATGTCCATGTTCGTACAGATGGCGTTGAACATATTTCCATGTTCATACAGATGGCGGTGTAGATATTTTGAAGTTTATAGAGATAGCGCTGTAGTTATTTCCATATTTATTGAGACATCTGTGTAGATATTTCCATGTATATGCAGATAGCTGTGTAGATATTTCCATTTTCATGCACATAGCGGTGTAGATATTCCCATTTTCATCCAGATGCCGGTGTAGATATATCCATGTTCATAGAGATGGGGGTGAAGATACTTCCATGTTCATACAGATGGCGGTGTACATATTTCCATTTTCATGCAAATGGCGGTGTAGATATTTCCATGTTCATAGAGATGGCGGTGTAGATATTTCCATGTACATACAAATGGCGGTGTAGATATTTCCATGTTCGTACAGATGGTGGTGCAGATATTTCCATGTTCATACAGTTAGCCATGTAGATATTTCCATGTTCATACAGAGGGCGGTGTAGATATTTACATGTTCATACAGATGGCGGTGTAGATGTTTCCATGTTCGTATGGAGGGCAGTGTAGATATTTCCATGTTCATACAGGTGGCGGTGTAGACATTTCCATGTTTATACAGATAGCAGTGTAGTTATTTCCATGTTTATAGAGATAGCAGTGTAGATATTTCCATTGATATACAGATAGCTGTGTAGATGTTTGCATGTTCGTACAAATAGCGGTGTAGATATTTCCATGTTCATACAGAGAGCGGTGTAGATATTTCCATGTTCACACAGATAGCGGTGTAGATATTTCCATGTTCATACAGATAGCGTTGTAGATGTTTCCATGCTCATACAGTCAGCGGTGTAGTTATTTCCATGTTCATACGGATGGCATTGTAGATATTTACATGTTCATACAGATGGCGGTGTAGTTATTTCCATGTTCGTACGGATGGCAGTGTAGATATTTCCATGTTCATACAGGTGGCGGTGTAGATATTTGCATGTTTATACAGATAGCAGTGTAGTTATTTCCGTGTTTATAGAGATAGCAGTGCAGATATTTCCATTGATAAACAGATAGCTGTGTAGATATTTGCATGTTCTTACAGATAGCGGTATAGATATGTCCATGTTCATACAGATAGCGGTATAGATATTTCCATGTTCATACAGATAGCGGTGTAGATATCTCCATGTTCATACAGATAGCTGTGTAGATATTTCCATGTTCATACAGATAGCGGTGTAGATATTTCCATGTTCATACAGATAGCGGTGTAGATATTTCCATGTTCATACAGATAGCGGTGTAGATATTTCCATGTTCATTCCAATAGCGCTGTAAACATTTCCATGTTCATACATTTAGCGGTGTAGATATTTCCATGTTCATACAGATGGCAGTGAAGATATTTATATGTTCATGCAGATGGCGGTGTAGACATTTCCAAGTTTGCACGGATGGCAGTGTAGATATTTCCATATTCATACAGGTGGCGGTGTAGCTATTTCCATGTTTATACAGATAGCAGTGTAGTTATTTCCATGTTAATAGAGATATCTGTGTAGATATTTCCATTGGTATACAGATAGCTGTGTAGATATTTGCATGTTCATACAGATAGCGGTGTAGATATTTCTATGTTCATACAGATAACGGTGTAGATATTTCCATGTTCATACAGACAGCGGTGTAGATATTTCCATGTTCATACTGTTAGCGGTGTAGATATTTCCATGTTCATACAGATGGCGGTGTAGATATTTACATGTTCATACAGATGGCGGTATAGATATTTCCATGTTCCTACAGATGGCGGTGTAGATATTTCCATGTTCATAGAGATGGCGGTGTAGATATTTCCATGTTTATGCAGATAGCGGTATAGATACTTCCATGTTTATACAGATGGTGGTGTAGATATTTCCATGTTTATAGAGATGGCGGTCTAGATATTTCCATGTTCACAGAGATAGTGGTGTAGTTATTTCCAAGTTTATAGAGAGAGCGTTGTAGATATTTCCATGTTTATACAGATAGCGGCGAAGGTATTTCCATTTTTATACAGATAGCGGTGTAGATATTTCCATGTTTATACAGATAGCAGTGTAGATATTTCCATGTTTATAGAGATAGTGGTGTAGATAATTTCAATTTTATACAGAGAGCAGTGTAGATATTTCCAAGTTCATACAGATAGCGGTGTAGATATTTCCACGTTTATAGAGATGGCGGTGTAGATATTTCCATGTTCCTACAGACGGCGGTGTAGATATTTCCATGTTTATAGGGATGGCGGTGTATTTTCATGTTTAAACAGATGGCAGTGTAGATATTTCCATGTTTACACAGATAGCGGTGTTGACATTTCCATGTTTACACAGATAGCGGTGTAGACATTTCCATGTTTACACAGATAGCGGTGTGGATATTTCCATGTTTATGCAGATAGCAGTGTAGATAATTCCATGTTTATACAGATAGCGGTGCGGATATTTCCATGTTTATACAGATAGTTGGGCAGGTATTTTCATGTTTATACAGATAGCGGTGTACATATTTCCATCTTAATACAGATGGCGGTGTAGATATGTCCATGTTTGTACAGATATCAGTGTAGGTATTTCCATGTTCATACAGATGGCGGTGCAGATATTTCCATGTTTATAGAGATGGCGGTGTAGATATTTTCATGTTTACACAGATGGCGGTGTAGATATTTCCATGTTTACACAGATAGCATTGTAGACATTTCCATGTTTACACAGATAGCGGTGTGGATATTTCCATGTTTATGCAGATAGCGTTGTAGATATTTCCATGTTTATAAAGATAGCGGTGCGGATATTTCCATGTTTAAACAGATAGTTGGGCAGAGATTTCCATGTTTATACAGATACCGGTGAAGATATTTGAATGTTCATACAGATAGCGGTGTAGATATTTCCATGTTCATACAGATAGCGTTGTAGATATTTCCATGTTCATACAGATAGCGGTGTAGATATTTCCATGTTCATGCAGATATCGGTGTAGATATTTCCATGTTCATACCAATAGCGGTGTAGATATTTCCATGTCCATACAGTTAGCGTTTTAGATATTTCCATGTTCATACAGATGGCAGTGTAGATATTTACATGTTCATACAGATGGCGGTGTAGATATTTCCATGTTCGTACGGATGGCAGTGAAGTTATTTCCATGATCATACAGGTGGCGGTGTAGATATTTCCATGTTTATACAGATAGCAGTGTAGTTATTTCCATGTTTATAGAGATAGCAGTGTAGATATTTCCATTGATATACAGATAGCTGTGTAGATATTTGCATGTTCATACAGATAGCGGTGTAGATATTTCCATGTTCGTAGAGATAGCGGTGTAGATATTTCCATGTTCATACAGATAGCGGTGTAGATATTTCCATGTTCATACAGATAACGGTGTAGATATTTCCATGTTCATACAGATAGCAGTGTATATATTTCCATGTTCATACAGTTAGTGGTGTAGATATTTACATGTTCATACAGATGGCGGTGAAGATATTTCCATGTTCGTACAGATGGCGGTGTAGATATTTCCATGTTTATAGAGATGGCGGTGTAGATATTTCCATGTTTATGCAGATAGCGGTATAGATATTTCCATGTTTATACAGATGGTGGTGTAGATATTTCCATGTTTATAGAGATGGCGGTCTAGATATTTCCATGTTTATGCATATAGCGGTGAAGATATTTCCATGTTTATACAGATAGTGGTGTAGATATTTCCATGTTTATACAGATATAAGTGTAGATATTTCCACGTTTATACAGATAGTGGTGTAGATAATTTCAATTTTATACCAAGAGCAGTGTAGATATTTCCAAGTTCATACAGATAGCGATGTAGATATTTCCACGTTTATAGATATGTCGTTGTAGATATTTCCATGTGCATACTGATGGCGGTGTAGATATTTCCATGTTCATACAAATGGCGGTGTAGGTATTTCCATGTTCATAGAGATGGCGGTGTAGATATTTCCATGTTCATACAAATGGCGGTGTAGATATTTCCATGTTCATAGAGATGGCGGTGTAGATATTTCCATGTTTATACAGATAGCAGTGTAGTTATTTCCATGTTTATAGAGATAGCAGTGTAGATATTTCCATTGATATACACATAGCTGTGTAGATATTTGCATGTTCATACAGATAGCGGTGCAGATATTTACATCTTCGTACAGATAGCGGTGTAGATATTTCCATGTTCATACAGATAGCGGTGTAGATATTTCCATGTTCGTACAGATAACGTTGTAGATATTTCCATGTTCATACAGATAGCGGTGTAGATATTTCCATGGTCATACAGTTAGCGGTGTAGATATTTCCATGTTCATACAGATGGCGGTGTAGATATTTACATGTTCATACAGATGGCCGTGTAGATATTTCCATGTTCGTACAGATGGCCGTGTAGATATTTCCATGTTCATAGAGATGGCGGTGTAGGTATTTCCATGTTTATGCAGACAGCGGTATAGATATTTCCATGTTAATACAGATGGTGGTGTAGGTATTTCCATGTTTATTGAGATGGCGGTCTAGATATTTCCATGTTTATAGAGATAGTGGTGTAGTTATTTCCAAGTTTATAGAGACAGCGTTGTAGATATTTCCATGTTTATACAGCTAGCGGTGAAGTTATTTCCATGTTTATACAGATTGCAGTGTAGATATTTTCATGTTTATACAGATAACAGTGTAGATATTTCCATGTTCATACAAATGGCAGTGAAGGTATTTCCATGTTCGTAGAGATGGCGGTGTAGGTATTTCCATGTTCATACAAATTGCGGTGTAGGTATTTCCATGTTCACAGACATGGCGGTTTAGATATTTCCATGTTTATACAGATAGCAGTGTAGTTATTTCCATGCTTATAGAGATAGCAGTGTAGATATTTCCATTGATATACAGATAGCTGGGTAGATATTTGCATGTTCATACAGATAGCGGTGTAGATATTTCCATGTTCGTACAGATAGCGTTGTAGATATTTCCATGTTCATGCAGATAGCGGTGTAGATATTTCCATGTTCATCCAGATGCCGGTGTACATATATCCATGTTCATAGTGGTGGCGGTGTAGATATTTACATGTTCTACAGATGGCGGTGTAGATATTTCCATGTTCGTACAGATGGCGGTGTGTATATTTCCATGTTCATAGAGGTGGCTGTGTAGATATTTCCATGTTTATGCAGATAGCGGTATAGATATTTCCATGTTAATACAGATGGTGGAGTAGACATTACCATGTTTATGGGGATGGCGGTGTAGATATTTTCATGTTTACACAGATGGCGGTGTAGATATTTCCATGTTTACACAGATAGCGCTGTAGACATTTCCATGTTTACACAGATAGCGTTGTGGGTATTTCCATGTTTATACAGATAGCAGTGTAGATATTTCCATGTTTATACAGATAGCGGTGCGAATATTTCCATGTTTATACAGATAGTTGGGCAGATATTTCCATGTTTATAGAGATAGTGTTGTAGATAATTTCAATTTCATACAGAGAGCAGTGTAGATATTTCCAAGTTCATACAGATAGCGGTGTAGATATTTCCACGTTTACAGAGATGGCGGTGTAGATATTTCCATGCTCATACAGAGGACGGTGTAGATATTTCCATGTTTATAGGGATGGCGGTGTAGATATTTTCATGTTTAAACAGATGGCGGTGTAGATTTTTCCATGTTTACACAGATAGCGGTGTAGACATTTCCATGTTTACACAGATAGCGGTGTGGATATTTCCATGTTTACGCAGATAGCAGTGTAGATATTTCCATGTTTATACAGATAGTGGTGCGGATATTACCATGTTTATACAGATAGGTAGATATTTCCATTTTTATACAGATAGCGGTGTAGATATTTCCATCTTAATACAGATGGCGGTGTAGATATGTCCATGTTTGTACAGATGGCGGTGTAGATATTTCCATGTTCATACAGATGGCGGTGTAGATATTTCGAAGTTTATAGAGATAGCGCTGTAGTTATTTCCATATTTATAGAGAAATCTGTGTAGATATTTCCATGTATGTTCAGATAGCTGTGTAGATATTTCCATGTTCATGCAGATAGCGGTGTAGATATTTCCATGTTCATCCAGATGCCTGTGTACATATATCCATGTTCATACAGATGGCGGTGAAGATATTTCCATGTTCATACAGATGGTGGTGTAGATATTTACATGTTCATACAAATGGCGGTGTAGATATTTCCATGTTCATAGAGATGGCGGTGTAGATATTTCCATGTTCATACAAATGGCGGTGTAGATATTTCCATATTCATAGAGATGGCGTTGTAGAATTTTCCATATTTATAGAGATAGCAGTGTAGTTATTTCCATGTTTATAGAGATAGCAGTGTAGATATTTCCATTGATATACAGATAGCTGTGTAGATATTTGCATGTTCATAGAGATAGCGGTGTAGATATTTGCATGTTCATAGAGATAGCGGTGTAGATATTTCCATGTTCATACAGATAGCGGTGTAGATATTTCCATGTTCATGCAGATAGCGGTGTAGATATTTCCATGTTCATACCAATAGCGGTGTAGATATTTCCATGTCCATACAGTTAGCGTTGTAGATATTTCCATGTTCATACAGATGGCGGTGTAGATATTTACATGTTCATACAGATGGCGGTGTAGATATTTCCATGTTCGTACGGATGGCAGTGTAGTTATTTCCATGATCATACAGGTGGCGGTGTAGATATTTCCATGTTTATACAGATAGCATTGTAGTTATTTCCATGTTTATAGAGATAGCAGTGTAGATATTTCCATTGATATACAGATAGCTGTGTAGATATTTGCATGTTCATACAGATAGCGGTGTAGATATTTCCATGTTCGTAGAGATAGCCGTGTAGATATTTCCATGTTCATACAGATAGCGGTGTAGATATTTCCATGTTCATACAGATAACGGTGTAGATATATCCATGTTCATACAGATAGCAGTGTAGATATTGCCATGTTCATACAGATAGCGGTGTAGATATTTCCATGTTCATACAGATAGCGGTGTAGTTATTTCCAAGTTCATACAGATAGCGGTATAGATATTTCCACGTTTATAGAGATGGCGGTGTAGATATTTCCATCTTCATACAGATGGCGGTGTAGATATTTCCATGTTTATAGGGATGGCGGTGTAGATATTTTCATGTTTACACAGATGGTGGTGTAGATATTTCCCTGTTTACACAGATAGCGGTGTAGACATTTCCATGTTTACACAGATAGCGGTGTGGATATTTCCATGTTTATGCAGATAGCGGTGTAGATATTTCCATGTTTATACAGATAGCGGTGCGGTTATTTCCATGTTTATACAGATATTTGGGCAGATATTTCCATGTTTATACAGATAGCGGTGTAGTTATTTCCATCTTAATACAGATGGCGGTGTAGATATGTCCATGTTTGTACAGATGGAGGTGTAGATATTTCCATGTTCATACAGATGGCGGTGTAGATATTTCAAAGTTTATAGAGATAGCGCTTTAGTTATTTCCATATTTATAGAGAAATCTGTGTAGATTTTTCCATGTATATTCAGATAGCTGTGTAGATGTTTCCATGTTCATGCAGATAGCGGTGTAGATATTTCCATGTTCATACAGATAGCAGTGTAGATATTTCCATGTTCATACAGATAGCGGTGTAGATATTTCCATGTTCATACCAATAGCGGTGTAGACATTTCCTTGTTCATACATTTAGCGGTGTAGATATTTCCATGTTCATACAGATAGCGGTGCGGATATTTCCATGTTTATACAGATAGTTGGGCAAATATTTCCATGTTCATACAGATAGCGGTGTAGATATTTCCATATTTATGCAGATAGCAGTGTAGATATTTCCATGTTTATACAGATAGCGGTGCGGATATTTCCATGTTTATTCAGATAGCGGTGCGGATATTTCCATGTTTATACAGATAGTTGGGCAGATATTTCCATGTTCATACAGATAGCAGTGTAGATATTTCCATGTTCATACAGATAGCGGTGTAGATATTTCCATGTTCATACAGATAGCGGTGTAGATATTTCCATGTTCATCCAGATGCTGTTGTACATATATCCATGTTCATACAGATGGCGGTGAAGATATTTCCTTGTTCATACAGATGGCGGTGTAGATATTTCCAAGTTCATACAAATGGCGGTGTAGATATTTCCATGTTCATAGAGTTGGCGGTGTAGATATTTCCATGTTCATACAAATGGCGGTGTAGATATTTCCGTGTTCATAGAGATGACCGTGTAGATATTTCCATATTTATACAGATAGCAGTGTAGTTATTTCCGTGTTTATAGTGATAGCAGTGTAGATTTTTCCATTGATATACAGATAGCTGTGTAGATATTTGCATGTATATACAGATAGCGGTGTAGATATTTCCATTTTCATTCAGATAGCGGTGTAGATATTTCCATGTTCATACAGATAGCGGTGTAGATATTTCCATGTTCATACAGATAGCGGTGTAGATATTTCCATGTTCATACAGATCACGTTGTAGATATTTCCAAGTTCATACAGATAGCTTTGTAGATATTTCCATGTTCATACAGTTAGCAGTGTAGATATTTCCATGTTCATACAGATGGCGGTGTAGATATTTACATGTTCATAGAGATGGCTGTGTAGGTATTTCCATGTTCATACAGATAGCGGTGTAGATATTTCCATGTTCATACAGATAGCGGTGTAGATATTTCCATGTTCATAGAGATGGCGGCTTAGATATTTACATGTTCACACAGATGGCGGTATAAATATTTCCAAGTTCTTACAGATGGCGGTGTAGATATTTCCATGTTTATAGAGATGGCGGTGTAGATATTTCCATGTTTATGCAGATAGCGCTATTGATATTTCCATGTTTATACAGATGGTGGTGTAGATATTTCCATGTTTATACAGATGGCGGTCTGGATATTTCCATGTTTATAGAGATAGTGGTGTAGTTATTTCAAAGCTTATAGAGACAGCATTGTAGATATTTCCATGTTTATACAGATAGCGGTGAAGTTATTTCCATGTTTATACAGATAGCGGTGTAGATATTTCCATGTTTATAGACATAGTGGGGTAGATAATTCCAATTTTATACAGATAGCAGTGTAGATATTTCCAAGTTCATACTGATAGCAGTGTAGATATTTCCACGTTTATAGAGATGGCGGTGTAGATATTTCCATGTTCATACAGATGGTGGGGTAGATATTTCCATGTTTATAGAGATGGCGGTGTAGATATTTTCATGCTTACACAGATGGCAGTGTAGATATTTCCATGTTTACACAGATAGCGGTGTAGACATTTCTATGTTTACAGAGATAGCGGTGTGGATATTTCCATGTTCATACAGATAGCGGAGTAGATATTTCCATGTTCATACAGATAGCGGTGTAGATATTTCCATGTTCATACTGTTAGCGGTGTAGATATTTCCATGTTCATACAGATGGCGGTGTAGATATTTACATGTTCATACAGATGGCGGTGTAGATATTTCCATGTTCATACAGATAGCGGTGTAGAGATTTCCATGTTCATACAGATAGCGGTGTAGACATTTCCATGTTCATACAGTTAGCGGTGTAGATATTTCCATGTTCATACAGATGGCGGTGTAGATATTTACATGTTCATACAGATGGCGGTGAAGATATTTCCATGTTCGTATGGATGACAGTGTAGATATTTCCATGTTCATACAGGTGGCGGTGTAGATATTTCCATGTTTATACAGATAGCAGTATAGTTATTTCCATGTTTATAGAGATAGCAGTGTAGATATTTCCATTGATATACAGATAGCTGTGTAGATATTTGCATCGTCATACAGATAGCGGTGTAGATATTTCCATGTTCGTACAGATAGCGGTGTAGATATTTCCATGTTCGTACAGATAGCGGTGTAGATATTTCCATGTTTACACAGATAGCGGTGTAGTCATTTCCATGTTTACACAGATAGCGGTGTGGATATTTCCATGTTTACGCAGATAGCAGTGTAGATATTTCCATGTTTATACAGATAGCGGTGTGGATATTTCCATGTTTATACAGATAGTTGGGCAGATATTTCCATGTTTATACAGATAGCGGTGTAGATATTTCCATCTTAATACAGATGGCGGTGTAGATATGTCCATGTTTGTTGAGATGGCGGTGTAGATATTTCCATGTTCATACAGATGGCGGTGTAGATATTTCGAAGTTTATAGAGATAGCGCTGTAGTTATTTCCATATTTATAGAGAAATCTGTGTAGATCTTTCCATGTATATTCAGATAGCTGTGTAGATATTTCCATGTTCATGCAGATAGTGGTGTATATATTTCCATGTTCATCCAGATGCCGGTGTACATATATCCATGTTCATCCAGATGGCGGTGAAGATATTTCCATGTTCATACAGATGGTGGTGTAGATATTTCCATGTTCATACAAATGGCGGTGTAGATATTTCCATGTTCCTGGAGATGGCGGTGTAGATATTTCCATGTTCATACAAATGGCGGTGTAGATATTTCCATGTTCATAGAGATGGAGGTGTAGATATTTCCATATTTATACAGATAGGAGTGCAGTTATTTCCATGTTTATAGGGATAGCAGTGTAGATATTTTCATTGATATACAGATAGCTGTGTAGATATGTGCATGTTCATACAGATAGCGGTCTAGATATTTCCATGGTCACACAGATAGTGGTGTAGATATTTCCATGTTCATACAGATAGCGTTGTAGATATTTCCATGTTCATACAGTTAGCGGTGTAGATACTCCCGTGTTCATTCAGATGGCGGTGTAGATATTTACAAGTTCATACAGATGGTGGTGTAGATATTTCCATGTTCATGCAGAGAGCGGTGTAGATATTTCCATGTTCATACAGATAGCGGTGTAGATATTTCCATGTTCATACAGATAGCGGTGTAGATATTTCCATGTTCATACCAATAGCGCTGTAAACATTTCCATGTTCATACCCTTAGCGGTGTAGATATTTCCATGTTCATACAGATAGCGGTGTGTGTATTTCCATGTTCATACAGATAGCGGTGTAGATATTTCCATCTTCATACAGATGGCGGTGTAGATATTTCCATGTTCATAGAGATGGCGGTGTAGATATTTCCATATTTATACAGATAGCAGTGTAGTTATTTCCATGTTTATAGAGATAGCAGTGTAGATATTTCCATTGATATACAGAGAGCTGTGTAGATATTTGCATGGTCATACAGATAGCGGTGTAGATATTTCCATGTTCGTACAGATAGCGGTGTAGATATTTCCATGTTCATACAGATAGCGGTGTAGATATTTCCATGTTTATACAGATAGTGGTGCGGATATTTCCATGTTTATACAGATAGTTGGGCAGATATTTCCATGTTTATACAGATAGCTATGTAGATATTTCCATCTTAATACAGATGGCGATGTAGATATGTCCATGTTCGTACAGATGGCGTTGAACATATTTCCATGTTCATACAGATGGCGGTGTAGATATTTTGAAGTTTATAGAGATAGCGCTGTAGTTATTTCCATATTTATTGAGACATCTGTGTAGATATTTCCATGTATATGCAGATAGCTGTGTAGATATTTCCATTTTCATGCACATAGCGGTGTAGATATTCCCATTTTCATCCAGATGCCGGTGTAGATATATCCATGTTCATAGAGATGGGGGTGAAGATACTTCCATGTTCATACAGATGGCGGTGTACATATTTCCATTTTCATGCAAATGGCGGTGTAGATATTTCCATGTTCATAGAGATGGCGGTGTAGATATTTCCATGTACATACAAATGGCGGTGTAGATATTTCCATGTTCGTACAGATGGTGGTGCAGATATTTCCATGTTCATACAGTTAGCCATGTAGATATTTCCATGTTCATACAGAGGGCGGTGTAGATATTTACATGTTCATACAGATGGCGGTGTAGATGTTTCCATGTTCGTATGGAGGGCAGTGTAGATATTTCCATGTTCATACAGGTGGCGGTGTAGACATTTCCATGTTTATACAGATAGCAGTGTAGTTATTTCCATGTTTATAGAGATAGCAGTGTAGATATTTCCATTGATATACAGATAGCTGTGTAGATGTTTGCATGTTCGTACAGATAGCGGTGTAGATATTTCCATGTTCATACAGAGAGCGGTGTAGATATTTCCATGTTCACACAGATAGCGGTGTAGATATTTCCATGTTCATACAGATAGCGTTGTAGATGTTTCCATGCTCATACAGTCAGCGGTGTAGTTATTTCCATGTTCATACGGATGGCATTGTAGATATTTACATGTTCATACAGATGGCGGTGTAGTTATTTCCATGTTCGTACGGATGGCAGTGTAGATATTTCCATGTTCATACAGGTGGCGGTGTAGATATTTGCATGTTTATACAGATAGCAGTGTAGTTATTTCCGTGTTTATAGAGATAGCAGTGCAGATATTTCCATTGATAAACAGATAGCTGTGTAGATATTTGCATGTTCTTACAGATAGCGGTATAGATATGTCCATGTTCATACAGATAGCGGTATAGATATTTCCATGTTCATACAGATAGCGGTGTAGATATCTCCATGTTCATACAGATAGCTGTGTAGATATTTCCATGTTCATACAGATAGCGGTGTAGATATTTCCATGTTCATACAGATAGCGGTGTAGATATTTCCATGTTCATACAGATAGCGGTGTAGATATTTCCATGTTCATACCAATAGCGCTGTAAACATTTCCATGTTCATACATTTAGCGGTGTAGATATTTCCATGTTCATACAGATGGCAGTGAAGATATTTATATGTTCATGCAGATGGCGGTGTAGACATTTCCAAGTTTGCACGGATGGCAGTGTAGATATTTCCATATTCATACAGGTGGCGGTGTAGCTATTTCCATGTTTATACAGATAGCAGTGTAGTTATTTCCATGTTAATAGAGATATCTGTGTAGATATTTCCATTGGTATACAGATAGCTGTGTAGATATTTGCATGTTCATACAGATAGCGGTGTAGATATTTCCATGTTCGTACAGATAGCGGTGTAGATATATCCATGTTCATACAGATAGCGGTGTAGATATTTCTATGTTCATACAGATAACGGTGTAGATATTTCCATGTTCATACAGACAGCGGTGTAGATATTTCCATGTTCATACTGTTAGCGGTGTAGATATTTCCATGTTCATACAGATGGCGGTGTAGATATTTACATGTTCATACAGATGGCGGTATAGATATTTCCATGTTCCTACAGATGGCGGTGTAGATATTTCCATGTTCATAGAGATGGCGGTGTAGATATTTCCATGTTTATGCAGATAGCGGTATAGATACTTCCATGTTTATACAGATGGTAGTGTAGATATTTCCATGTTTATAGAGATGGCGGTCTAGATATTTCCATGTTCACAGAGATAGTGGTGTAGTTATTTCCAAGTTTATAGAGAGAGCGTTGTAGATATTTCCATGTTTATACAGATAGCGGCGAAGGTATTTCCATTTTTATACAGATAGCGGTGTAGATATTTCCATGTTTATACAGATAGCAGTGTAGATATTTCCATGTTTATAGAGATAGTGGTGTAGATAATTTCAATTTTATACAGAGAGCAGTGTAGATATTTCCAAGTTCATACAGATAGCGGTGTAGATATTTCCACGTTTATAGAGATGGCGGTGTAGATATTTCCATGTTCCTACAGACGGCGGTGTAGATATTTCCATGTTTATAGGGATGGCGGTGTATTTTCATGTTTAAACAGATGGCAGTGTAGATATTTCCATGTTTACACAGATAGCGGTGTTGACATTTCCATGTTTACACAGATAGCGGTGTAGACATTTCCATGTTTACACAGATAGCGGTGTGGATATTTCCATGTTTATGCAGATAGCAGTGTAGATAATTCCATGTTTATACAGATAGCGGTGCGGATATTTCCATGTTTATACAGATAGTTGGGCAGGTATTTTCATGTTTATACAGATAGCGGTGTACATATTTCCATCTTAATACAGATGGCGGTGTAGATATGTCCATGTTTGTACAGATATCAGTGTAGGTATTTCCATGTTCATACAGATGGCGGTGCAGATATTTCCATGTTTATAGAGATGGCGGTGTAGATATTTTCATGTTTACACAGATGGCGGTGTAGATATTTCCATGTTTACACAGATAGCATTGTAGACATTTCCATGTTTACACAGATAGCGGTGTGGATATTTCCATGTTTATGCAGATAGCGTTGTAGATATTTCCATGTTTATAAAGATAGCGGTGCGGATATTTCCATGTTTAAACAGATAGTTGGGCAGAGATTTCCATGTTTATACAGATACCGGTGAAGATATTTGAATGTTCATACAGATAGCGGTGTAGATATTTCCATGTTCATACAGATAGCGTTGTAGATATTTCCATGTTCATACAGATAGCGGTGTAGATATTTCCATGTTCATGCAGATATCGGTGTAGATATTTCCATGTTCATACCAATAGCGGTGTAGATATTTCCATGTCCATACAGTTAGCGTTTTAGATATTTCCATGTTCATACAGATGGCAGTGTAGATATTTACATGTTCATACAGATGGCGGTGTAGATATTTCCATGTTCGTACGGATGGCAGTGAAGTTATTTCCATGATCATACAGGTGGCGGTGTAGATATTTCCATGTTTATACAGATAGCAGTGTAGTTATTTCCATGTTTATAGAGATAGCAGTGTAGATATTTCCATTGATATACAGATAGCTGTGTAGATATTTGCATGTTCATACAGATAGCGGTGTAGATATTTCCATGTTCGTAGAGATAGCGGTGTAGATATTTCCATGTTCATACAGATAGCGGTGTAGATATTTCCATGTTCATACAGATAACGGTGTAGATATTTCCATGTTCATACAGATAGCAGTGTATATATTTCCATGTTCATACAGTTAGTGGTGTAGATATTTACATGTTCATACAGATGGCGGTGAAGATATTTCCATGTTCGTACAGATGGCGGTGTAGATATTTCCATGTTTATAGAGATGGCGGTGTAGATATTTCCATGTTTATGCAGATAGCGGTATAGATATTTCCATGTTTATACAGATGGTGGTGTAGATATTTCCATGTTTATAGAGATGGCGGTCTAGATATTTCCATGTTTATGCATATAGCGGTGAAGATATTTCCATGTTTATACAGATAGTGGTGTAGATATTTCCATGTTTATACAGATATAAGTGTAGATATTTCCACGTTTATACAGATAGTGGTGTAGATAATTTCAATTTTATACCAAGAGCAGTGTAGATATTTCCAAGTTCATACAGATAGCGATGTAGATATTTCCACGTTTATAGATATGTCGTTGTAGATATTTCCATGTGCATACTGATGGCGGTGTAGATATTTCCATGTTCATACAAATGGCGGTGTAGGTATTTCCATGTTCATAGAGATGGCGGTGTAGATATTTCCATGTTCATACAAATGGCGGTGTAGATATTTCCATGTTCATAGAGATGGCGGTGTAGATATTTCCATGTTTATACAGATAGCAGTGTAGTTATTTCCATGTTTATAGAGATAGCAGTGTAGATATTTCCATTGATATACACATAGCTGTGTAGATATTTGCATGTTCATACAGATAGCGGTGCAGATATTTACATCTTCGTACAGATAGCGGTGTAGATATTTCCATGTTCATACAGATAGCGGTGTAGATATTTCCATGTTAATACAGATGGTGGAGTAGACATTACCATGTTTATGGGGATGGCGGTGTAGATATTTTCATGTTTACACAGATGGCGGTGTAGATATTTCCATGTTTACACAGATAGCGCTGTAGACATTTCCATGTTTACACAGATAGCGGTGTGGGTATTTCCATGTTTATACAGATAGCAGTGTAGATATTTCCATGTTTATACAGATAGCGGTGCGAATATTTCCATGTTTATACAGATAGTTGGGCAGATATTTCCATGTTTATAGAGATAGTGTTGTAGATAATTTCAATTTCATACAGAGAGCAGTGTAGATATTTCCAAGTTCATACAGATAGCGGTGTAGATATTTCCATCTTAATACAGATGGCGGTGTAGATATGTCCATGTTTGTACAGATGGCGGTGTAGATATTTCCATGTTCATACAGATGGCGGTGTAGATATTTCGAAGTTTATAGAGATAGCGCTGTAGTTATTTCCATATTTATAGAGAAATCTGTGTAGATATTTCCATGTATGTTCAGATAGCTGTGTAGATATTTCCATGTTCATGCAGATAGCGGTGTAGATATTTCCATGTTCATCCAGATGCCTGTGTACATATATCCATGTTCATACAGATGGCGGTGAAGATATTTCCATGTTCATACAGATGGTGGTGTAGATATTTACATGTTCATACAAATGGCGGTGTAGATATTTCCATGTTCATAGAGATGGCGGTGTAGATATTTCCATGTTCATACAAATGGCGGTGTAGATATTTCCATATTCATAGAGATGGCGTTGTAGAATTTTCCATATTTATAGAGATAGCAGTGTAGTTATTTCCATGTTTATAGAGATAGCAGTGTAGATATTTCCATTGATATACAGATAGCTGTGTAGATATTTGCATGTTCATAGAGATAGCGGTGTAGATATTTGCATGTTCATAGAGATAGCGGTGTAGATATTTCCATGTTCATACAGATAGCGGTGTAGATATTTCCATGTTCATGCAGATAGCGGTGTAGATATTTCCATGTTCATACCAATAGCGGTGTAGATATTTCCATGTCCATACAGTTAGCGTTGTAGATATTTCCATGTTCATACAGATGGCGGTGTAGATATTTACATGTTCATACAGATGGCGGTGTAGATATTTCCATGTTCGTACGGATGGCAGTGTAGTTATTTCCATGATCATACAGGTGGCGGTGTAGATATTTCCATGTTTATACAGATAGCATTGTAGTTATTTCCATGTTTATAGAGATAGCAGTGTAGATATTTCCATTGATATACAGATAGCTGTGTAGATATTTGCATGTTCAAACAGATAGCGGTGTAGATATTTCCATGTTCGTAGAGATAGCCGTGTAGATATTTCCATGTTCATACAGATAGCGGTGTAGATATTTCCATGTTCATACAGATAACGGTGTAGATATATCCATGTTCATACAGATAGCAGTGTAGATATTGCCATGTTCATACAGATAGCGGTGTAGATATTTCCATGTTCATACAGATAGCGGTGTAGTTATTTCCAAGTTCATACAGATAGCGGTATAGATATTTCCACGTTTATAGAGATGGCGGTGTAGATATTTCCATCTTCATACAGATGGCGGTGTAGATATTTCCATGTTTATAGGGATGGCGGTGTAGATATTTTCATGTTTACACAGATGGTGGTGTAGATATTTCCCTGTTTACACAGATAGCGGTGTAGACATTTCCATGTTTACACAGATAGCGGTGTGGATATTTCCATGTTTATGCAGATAGCGGTGTAGATATTTCCATGTTTATACAGATAGCGGTGCGGTTATTTCCATGTTTATACAGATATTTGGGCAGATATTTCCATGTTTATACAGATAGCGGTGTAGTTATTTCCATCTTAATACAGATGGCGGTGTAAATATGTCCATGTTTGTACAGATGGAGGTGTAGATATTTCCATGTTCATACAGATGGCGGTGTAGATATTTCAAAGTTTATAGAGATAGCGCTTTAGTTATTTCCATATTTATAGAGAAATCTGTGTAGATTTTTCCATGTATATTCAGATAGCTGTGTAGATGTTTCCATGTTCATGCAGATAGCGGTGTAGATATTTCCATGTTCATACAGATAGCAGTGTAGATATTTCCATGTTCATACAGATAGCGGTGTAGATATTTCCATGTTCATACCAATAGCGGTGTAGACATTTCCTTGTTCATACATTTAGCGGTGTAGATATTTCCATGTTCATACAGATGGCGGTGTAGATATTTCCATGTTCATAGAGATAGCGGTGTAGATATTTCCATGTTCATACAGATAGCGGTGTAGATATTTCCACGTTTATAGACATGGCGGTGCAGATATTTCCATGTTCATACAGAGGACGGTGTAGATATTTCCATGTTTATAGGGATGGCGGTGTAGATATTTTCATGTTTACACAGATGGCGGTGTAGATATTTCCATGTTTACACAGATAGCGGTGTAGACATTTCCATGTTTACACAGATAGCGTGGATATTTCCATGTTTATGCAGATAGCGGTGTAGATATTTCCATGTTTATACAGATAGCGGTGCGGATATTTCCATGTTTATACAGATAGTTGGGCAAATATTTCCATGTTCATACCGATAGCGGTGTAGATATTTCCATATTTATGCAGATAGCAGTGTAGATATTTCCATGTTTATACAGATAGCGGTGCGGATATTTCCATGTTTATTCAGATAGCGGTGCGGATATTTCCATGTTTATACAGATAGTTGGGCAGATATTTCCATGTTCATACAGATAGCGGTGTAGATATTTCCATGTTCATACAGATAGCGGTGTAGATATTTCCATGTTCATACAGATAGCGGTGTAGATATTTCCATGTTCATCCAGATGCTGTTGTACATATATCCATGTTCATACAGATGGCGGTGAAGATATTTCCTTGTTCATACAGATGGCGGTGTAGATATTTCCAAGTTCATACAAATGGCGGTGTAGATATTTCCATGTTCATAGAGTTGGCGGTGTAGATATTTCCATGTTCATACAAATGGCGGTGTAGATATTTCCGTGTTCATAGAGATGACCGTGTAGATATTTCCATATTTATACAGATAGCAGTGTAGTTATTTCCGTGTTTATAGAGATAGCAGTGTAGATTTTTCCATTGATATACAGATAGCTGTGTAGATATTTGCATGTATATACAGATAGCGGTGTAGATATTTCCATTTTCATTCAGATAGCGGTGTAGATATTTCCATGTTCATACAGATAGCGGTGTAGATATTTCCATGTTCATACAGATAGCGGTGTAGATATTTCCATGTTCATACAGATCACGGTGTAGATATTTCCAAGTTCATACAGATAGCTTTGTAGATATTTCCATGTTCATACAGTTAGCAGTGTAGATATTTCCATGTTCATACAGATGGCGGTGTAGATATTTACATGTTCATAGAGATGGCTGTGTAGGTATTTCCATGTTCATACAGATAGCGGTGTAGATATTTCCATGTTCATAGAGATGGCGGTTTAGATATTTACATGTTCACACAGATGGCGGTATAAATATTTCCAAGTTCTTACAGATGGCGGTGTAGATATTTCCATGTTCATAGAGATGGCGGTGTAGATATTTCCATGTTTATGCAGATAGCGGTATTGATATTTCCATGTTTATACAGATGGTGGTGTAGATATTTCCATGTTTATAGAGATAGTGGTGTAGTTATTTCAAAGCTTATAGAGACAGCATTGTAGATATTTCCATGTTTATACAGATAGCGGTGAAGTTATTTCCATGTTTATACAGATAGCGGTGTAGATATTTCCATGTTTATAGACATAGTGGGGTAGATAATTCCAATTTTATACAGATAGCAGTGTAGATATTTCCAAGTTCATACTGATAGCAGTGTAGATATTTCCACGTTTATAGAGATGGCGGTGTAGATATTTCCATGTTCATACAGATGGTGGGGTAGATATTTCCATGTTTATAGAGATGGCGGTGTAGATATTTTCATGCTTACACAGATGGCAGTGTAGATATTTCCATGTTTACACAGATCGCGGTGTAGACATTTCTATGTTTACAGAGATAGCGGTGTGGATATTTCCATGTTCATACAGATAGCGGAGTAGATATTTCCATGTTCATACAGATAGCGGTGTAGATATTTCCATGTTCATACTGTTAGCGGTGTAGATATTTCCATGTTCATACAGATGGCGGTGTAGATATTTACATGTTCATACAGATGGCGGTGTAGATATTTCCATGTTCATACAGATAGCGGTGTAGAGATTTCCATGTTCATACAGATAGCGGTGTAGACATTTCCATGTTCATACAGTTAGCGGTGTAGATATTTCCATGTTCATACAGATGGCGGTGTAGATATTTACATGTTCATACAGATGGCGGTGAAGATATTTCCATGTTCGTATGGATGACAGTGTAGATATTTCCATGTTCATACAGGTGGCGGTGTAGATATTTCCATGTTTATACAGATAGCAGTATAGTTATTTCCATGTTTATAGAGATAGCAGTGTAGATATTTCCATTGATATGCAGATAGCTGTGTAGATATTTGCATCGTCATACAGATAGCGGTGTAGATATTTCCATGTTCGTACAGATAGCGGTGTAGATATTTCCATGTTCATACCGACAGCGGTGTAGATATTTCCATGTTCATACAGATAACGGTGTAGATATTTCCATGTTCATACAGATAGCGGTGTAGATATTTCCATGTTCATACAGTTAGCGGTGTAGATATTTCCATGTTCATACAGATGGCGGTGTAGATATTTACATGTTCATACAGATGGCGGTATAGATATTTCCATGTTCGTACAGATCGCGGTGTAGATATTTCCATGTTCATAGAGATGGCGGTGTAGATATTTCCATGTTTATGCAGATAGCGGAATAGATATTTCCATGTTTATACAGATAGCAGTGTAGTTATTTCCATGTTTATAGACATAGCAGTGTAGATATTTAAATTGATATAGAGATAGTTGTGTAGATATTTGCATGGTCATACAGATAGCGGTGTAGATATTTCCATGTTCGTACAGATAGCGGTGTAGATATTTCCATGTTTACACAGATAGCGGTGTAGTCATTTCCATGTTTACACAGATAGCGGTGTGGATATTTCCATGTTTACGCAGATAGCAGTGTAGATATTTCCATGTTTATACAGATAGCGGTGTGGATATTTCCATGTTTATACAGATAGTTGGGCAGATATTTCCATTTTTATACAGATAGCGGTGTAGATATTTCCATCTTAATACAGATGGCGGTGTAGATATTTCGAAGTTTATGGAGATAGCGCTGTAGTTATTTCCATATTTATAGAGAAATCTGTGTAGATCTTTCCATGTATATTCAGATAGCTGTGTAGATATTTCCATGTTCATGCAGATAGTGGTGTATATATTTCCATGTTCATCCAGATGCCGGTGTACATATATCCATGTTCATCCAGATGGCGGTGAAGATATTTCCATGTTCATACAGATGGTGGTGTAGATATTTCCATGTTCATACAAATGGCGGTGTAGATATTTCCATGTTCCTGGAGATGGCGGTGTAGATATTTCCATGTTCATACAAATGGCGGTGTAGATATTTCCATGTTCATAGAGATGGAGGTGTAGATATTTCCATATTTATACAGATAGGAGTGCATTTATTTCCATGCTTATAGGGATAGCAGTGTAGATATTTTCATTGATATACAGATAGCTGTGTAGATATTTGCATGTTCATACAGATAGCGGTCTAGATATTTCCATGTTCACACAGATAGTGGTGTAGATATTTCCATGTTCATACAGATAGCGTTGTAGATATTTCCATGTTCATACAGTTAGCGGTGTAGATATTCCCGTGTTCATACAGATGGCGGTGTAGATATTTACAAGTTCATACTGATGGTGGTGTAGATATTTCCATGTTCATGCAGATAGCGTTGTAGATATTTCCATGTTCATACAGATAGCGGTGTAGATATTTCCATGTTCATACAGATAGCGGTGTAGATATTTCCATGTTCATACCAATAGCGCTGTAAACATTTCCATGTTCATACCCTTAGCGGTGTAGATATTTCCATGTTCATACAGATGGCGGCGAAGATATTTATATGTTCATACAGATGGCGGTGTAGACATTTCCATGTTTGTACGGATGGCAGTGTAGATATTTCCTTGTTCATACAGGTGGCGGTGTATATATTTCCATGTTTATACAGATAGCAGTGTAGTTATTTCCATGTTTATAGAGAGATCTGTGTAGATATTTCCATTGATATACAGATAGCTGTGTAGATATTTGCATGTTCATACAGATAGCGGTGTAGATATTTCCACGTTCGTACAAATAGCGGTGTAGATATTTCCATGTTCACACAGATAGCGGTGTAGATATTTCCATGTTCATACAGATATCGTTGTAGGTGTTTCCGTGCTCATACAGTCAGCGGTGTAGTTATTTCCATGTTTTACAGATGGCATTGTAGATATTTACATGTTCATACAGATGGCGGTGTAGTTATTTCCATGTTCGTACGGATGGCAGTGTAGATATTTCCATGTTCATACAGGTGGCGTTGTAGATATTTGCATGTTTATACAGATAGCAGAGTAGTTATTTCCGTGTTTATAGAGATAGCAGTGCAGATATTTCCATTGATAAACAGATAGCTGTGTAGATACTTGCATGTTCTTACAGATAGCGGTATAGATATTTCCATGTTCATGCAGATAGTGGTATACATATTTCCATGTTCATACAGATAGCGGTGTAGATATTTCCATGTTCATACAGATAGCGGTGTAGATATTTCCATGTTCATACAGATATCGGTGTAGATATTTCCATGTTCATACAGATAGCGGTGTAGATATTTCCATGTTCATACAGATATCGTTGTAGATATTTCCATGTTCATACAGTTAGCGGTGTAGATATTTCCATGTTCATACAGATGGCGGTGTAGATATTTCCATGTTCATAGAGATGGCGGTGTAGATATTTCCATATTTATACAGATAGCAGTGTAGGTATTTCCATGTTTATAGAGATAGCAGTGTAGATATTTCCATTGATATACAGAGAGCTGTGTAGATATTTGCATGGTCATACAGATAGCGGTGTAGATATTTCCATGTTCGTACAGATAGCGGTGTAAATATTTCCATGTTCATACAGATAGTAGTGTAGATATTTCCATGTTCATACAGATAACGGTGTAGATATTTCCATGTTCATACATATAGCTGTGTAGATATTTCCATGTTCATACTGATGGCGGTGTAGGTATTTCAAAGATTATAGAGATAACGCTGTAGTTATTTCCATATTTATAGAGATATCTGTATAGATATTTCCATGTATATGCAGATAGCTGTGTAGATATTTCCATGTTCATCCAGATGCCGGTGTGGATATATCCATGTTCATACAGATGTCGGTGAAGATATTTCCATGTTCTTACAGATGGCGGTGTAGATATTTCCATGTTCATACAAATGGCAGTGAAGGTATTTCCATGTTCGTAGAGATGGCGGTGTAGGTATTTCCATGTTCATACAAATGGCGGTGTAGGTATTTCCATGTTCACAGACATGGCGATTTAGATATTTCCATGTTTATACAGATAGCAGTGTAGTTATTTCCATGCTTATAGAGATAGCAGTGTAGATATTTCCATTGATATACAGATAGCTGGGTAGATATTTGCATGTTCATACAGATAGCGGTGTAGATATTTCCATGTTCGTACAGATAGCGTTGTAGATATTTCTATGTTCATGCAGATAGCGGTGTAGGTATTTCCATGTTCATCCAGATGCCGGTGTACATATATCCATGTTCATAGTGGTGGCGGTGTAGATATTTACATGTTCTACAGATGGCGGTGTAGATATTTCCATGTTCGTACAGATGGCGGTGTATATATTTCCATGTTCATAGAGGTGGCTGTGTATATATTTCCATGTTTATGCAGATAGCGGTATAGATATTTCCATGTTAATACAGATGGTGGAGTAGACATTTCCATGTTTATGGGGATGGCGGTGTAGATATTTTCATGTTTACACAGATGGCGGTGTAGATATTTCCATGTTTACACAGATAGCGCTGTAGACATTTCCATGTTTACACAGATAGCGGTGTGGATATTTCCATGTTTATACAGATAGCAGTGTAGATATTTCCATGTTTATACAGATAGCGGTGCGAATATTTCCATGTTTATACAGATAGTTGGGCAGATATTTCCATGTTTATAGAGATAGTGTTGTAGATAATTTCAATTTCATACAGAGAGCAGTGTAGATATTTCCAAGTTCATACAGATAGCAGTGTAGATATTTCCACGTTTACAGTTATGGCGGTGTAGATATTTCCATGTTCATACAGAGGACGGTGTAGATATTTCCATGTTTATAGGGATGGCGGTGTAGATATTTTCATGTTTAAACAGATGGCGGTGTAGATATTTCCATGTTTACACAGATAGCGGTGTGGATATTTCCATGTTCATACAGATAGCAGTGTAGATATTTCCATGTTCATACAGATAACGGTGTAGATATTTCCATGTTCATACAGATAGCTGTGTAGATATTTCCATGTTCATACTGATGGCGGTGTAGGTATTTCAAAGTTTATAGAGATAACGCTGTATTTATTTCCATATTTATAGAGATATCTGTATAGATATTTCCATGTATATGCAGATAGCTGTGTAGATATTTCCATGTTCATCCAGATGCCGGTGTGGATATATCCATGTTCATACAGATGTCGGTGAAGATATTTCCATGTTCTTACAGATGGCAGTGTAGATATTTCCATGTTCATACAAATGGCAGTGTACGTATTTCCATGTTCGTAGAGATGGCGGTGTAGGTATTTCCATGTTCATACAAATGGCGGTGTAGGTATTTCCATGTTCACAGACATGGCGGTTTAGATATTTCCATGTTTATACAGATAGCAGTGTAGTTATTTCCATGCTTATAGAGATAGCAGTGTAGATATTTCCATTGATATACAGATAGCTGGGTAGATATTTGCATGTTCATACAGATAGCGGTGTAGATATTTCCATGTTCGTACAGATAGCGTTGTATATATTTCTATGTTCATGCAGATAGCGGTGTAGATATTTCCATGTTCATCCAGATGCCGGTGTACATATATCCATGTTCATAGTGGTGGCGGTGTAGATATTTACATGTTCTACAGATGGCGGTATAGATATTTCCATGTTCGTACAGATGGCGGTGTATATATTTCCATGTTCATAGAGGTGGCTGTGTAGATATTTCCATGTTTATGCAGATAGAGGTATAGATATTTCCATGTTAATACAGATGGTGGAGTAGACATTTCCATGTTTATGGGGATGGCGGTGTAGATATTTTCATGTTTACACAGATGGCGGTGTAGATATTTCCATGTTTACACAGATAGCGCTGTAGACATTTCCATGTTTACACAGATAGCGGTGTGGATATTTCCATGTTTATACAGATAGCGGTGCGAATATTTCCATGTTTATACAGATAGTTGGGCAGATATTTCCATGTTTATAGAGATAGTGTTGTAGATAATTTCAATTTCATACAGAGAGCAGTGTAGATATTTCCAAGTTCATACAGATAGTGGTGTAGATATTTCCACGTTTACAGAGATGGCAGTGTAGATATTTCCATGTTCATACAGAGGACGGTGTAGCTATTTCCATGTTTATAGGGATGGCGGTGTAGATATTTTCATGTTTAAACAGATGGCGGTGTAGATATTTCCATGTTTACACAGATAGCGGCGTAGATATTTCCATGTTAACACTGATAGCGGTGTAGATATTTCCATTGATATACAGATAGCTGTGTAGATATTTACATGTTTATGCACATAGCGGTATAGATACATCCATGTTTATACAGATGGTGGTGTTGATATTTCCATGTTTATAGAGATGGCGGTCTAGATATTTCTATGTTTACAGAGATAGTGGTGTAGTTATTTCCACGTTTATAGAGACAGTGTTGTAGATATTTCCATGTTTATACAGATAGCGGTGAAGATATTTCCATGTTTATACAGACAGCGGAGTAGATATTTCCATGTTTATACAGATAGCAGTGTAGATATTTCCATGTTTATAGAGATAATTGTGTAGATAATTTCAATTTTATACAGAGAGCAGTGTAGATATTTCCAAGTTCATACAGATAGCGGTATAGATATTTCCACGTTTATAGAGATGGCGGTGTAGATATTTCCATCTTCATACAGATGGCGGTGTAGATATTTCCATGTTTATAGGGATGGCGCTGTAGATATTTTCATGTTTACACAGATGGTGGTGTAGATATTTCCCTGTTTACACAGATAGCGGTGTAGACATTTCCATGTTTATGCAGATAGCAGTGTAGATATTTCCATGTTTATACAGATAGCGGTGCGGATATTTCCATGTGTATTCAGATAGCGGTGCGGATATTTCCATGTTTATTCAGATAGCGGTGGGGATATTTCCATGTTTATACAGATAGTTGGGCAGATATTTCCATGTTCATACAGATAGCGGTGTAGATATTTCCATGTTCATACAGAGAGCGGTGTAGATATTTCCATGTTCATACAGATAGCGGTGTAGATATTTCCATGTTCATCCAGATGCTGGTGTACATATATCCATGTTCATACAGATGGCGGTGAAGATATTTCCATGTTCATACAGATGGCGGTGTAGATATTTCCAAGTTCATACAAATGGCGGTGTAGATATTTCCATGTTCATAGAGATGGCGGTGTAGATATTTCCATGTTCATACAAATGGCGGTGTAGATATTTCCGTGTTCATAGAGATGGCCGTGTAGATATTTCCATAGTTATACAGATAGCAGTGTAGTTATTTCCATGTTTATAGAGATAGCAGTGTAGATTTTTCCATTGATATACAGATAGCTGTGTAGATATTTGCATGTTCATACAGATAGCGGTGTAGATATTTCCATGTTCATTCAGATAGCGGTGTAGATATTTCCATGTTCATACAGATAGCGGTGTAGATATTTCCATGTTCATACAGATAGCGGTGTAGATATTTCCATGTTCATACAGATCACGGTGTAGATATTTCCAAGTTCATACAGATAGCGGTATAGATATTTCCATGTTCATACAGTTAGCAGTGTAGATATTTCCATGTTCATACAGATGGCGGTGTAGATATTTACATGTTCATAGAGATGGCTTTGTAGATATTTCCATGTTCATACAGATAGCGGTGTAGATATTTCCATGTTCATACAGATAGCGGTGTAGATATTTCCATGTTCATAGAGATGGCGGTTTAGATATTTACATGTTCTTACAGATGGCGGTATAAATATTTCCAAGTTCTTACAGATGGCGTTGTTGATATTTCCATGTTCATAGACATGGCGGTGTAGATATTTCCATGTTTATACAGATGGTGGTGTAGATATTTCCATGTTTATACAGATGGCGGTCTGGATATTTCCATGTTTATAGAGATAGTGGTGTAGTTATTTCAAAGCTTATAGAGACAGCATTGTAGATATTTCCATGTTTATACAGATAGCGGTGAAGTTATTTCCATGTTTATACAGATAGCGGTGTAGATATTTCCAGGTTTATAGACATAGTGGGGTAGATAATTCCAATTTTATACAGATAGCAGTGTAGATATTTCCAAGTTCATACTGATAGCAGTGTAGATATTTCCACGTTTATAGAGATGGCGGTGTAGATATTTCCATGTTCATACAGATGGTGGCGTAGATATTTCCATGTTTATAGAGATGGCGGTGTAGATATTTTCATGCTTACACAGATGGCAGTGTAGATATTTCCATGTTTACACAGATAGCGGTGTAGACATTTCTATGTTTACACAGATAGCGGTGTGGACATTTCCATGTTCATACAGATAGCGGAGAAGATATTTCCATGTTCATACAGATAGCGGTGTAGATATTTCCATGTTCATACTGTTAGCGGTGTAGATATTTCCATGTTCATACCGACAGCGGTGTAGATATTTCCATGTTCATACAGATAACGGTGTAGATATTTCCGTGTTCATACAGATAGCGGTGTAGATATTTCCATGTTCATACAGTTACCGGTGTAGATATTTCCATGTTCATACAGATGGCGGTGTAGATATTTACATGTTCATACAGATGGCGGTATAGATATTTCCATGTTCGTACAGATCTCGATGTAGATATTTCCATGTTCACAGTGATGGTGGTGTAGATATTTCCATGTTTATGCAGACAGCGGAATAGATATTTCCAGGTTTATACAGATGGTGGTGTAAGTATTTAAATGTTTATAGAAATGGCGGTCAAGATATTTCCATGTTTACAGAGATAGTGGTGTAGTTATTTCCAACTTTATAGAGACAGCGTTGTAGATATTTCCATGTTTATACAGATAGCGGTGAAGATATTTCCATGTTTATACAGATAGCGGTGTAGATATTTCCATGTCTATACAGATAGCAGTGTAGATATTTCCATGTTTATACAGATAGTGGTGTAGATAATTTCAATTCTATACAGAGAGCAGTGTAGATATTTCCTAGTTCATACAGGTAGAGGTGTAGATATTTCCACGTTTATAGAGATGGCGGTGCAGATATTTCCACGTTCATACAGAGGACGGTGTAGATATTTCCCTGTTTATAGGGATGGCGGTGTAGATATTTTCATGTTTACACAGATGGCGGTGTAGATATTTCCATGTTTACACAGATAGCGGTGTAGACATTTCCATGTTTACACAGATAGCGGTGTGGATATTTCCATGTTTATGCAGATAGCAGTGTAGATATTTCCATGTTTATACAGATAGCGGTGCGGATATTTCCATGTGTATTCAGTTAGCGGTGCGGATATTTCCATGTTTATACAGATAGTTTGGCAGATATTTCCATGTTTATACAGATAGCGGTGTAGCTATTTCCATCTTAATACAGATGGCGGTGTAGATATGTCCATGTTTGTACAGATGGCGGTGTAGATATTTCCATGTTCATACAGATGGCGGGGTAGATATTTCGAAGTTTATAGAGATAACGCTGTGGTTATTTCCATATTTATGGAGAAATCTGTGTAGATATTTCCATGTATATTCAGATAGCTGTGTAGAGAGATCCATGTTCATGCATATAGCGGTGTAGATATTTCCATGTTCATCCAGATGCCGGTGTACATATATCCATGTTCATATAGATGGCGGTGTAGATATTTCCATGTTCATACAAATGGCGTTGTAGATATTTCCATGTTCATAGAGATGCCGGTGTAGATATTTCCATCTTCATACAAATGGCGGTGTAGATATTTCCAAGTTCATAGAGATGGCGGTGTAGATATTTCCATGTTCATACAGATAGTGGTGTAGATATTTCCATGTTCATACAGATAGCGGTGTAGATATTTCCATGTTCATACAGATAGCGGTGTAGATATTTCCATGTTCATACCAATAGCGCTGTAAACATTTCCATGTTCATACATTTAGCGGTGTAGATATTTCCATGTTCATACAGATGGCGGTGAAGATATTTATATGTTCATACAGATGGCGGTGTAGACATTTCCATGTTTGTACGGATGGCAGTGTAGATATTTCCATATTCATACAGGTGGCGGTGTAGCTATTTCCATGTATATACAGATAGCAGTGTAGTTATTTCCATGTTAATAGAGATATCTGTGTAGATGTTTCCATTGGTATACAGATAGCTGTGTAGATATTTTCTTGTTCATACAGATAGCGGTGTAGATATTTCCATGTTCGTACAGATAGCGGTGTAGATATTTCCATGTTCATACAGATAGCGGTGTAGATATTTCTATGTTCATACAGATAACGGTGTAGATATTTCCATGTTCATACAGACAGCGGTGTAGATATTTCCACGTTTATAGAGTTGGCGGTGTAGATATTTCCATGTTCATACAGACGGCGGTGTAGATATTTCCATGTTTATAGGGATGGCGGTGTAGATATTTTCATCTTTAAACAGATGGCAGTGTAGATATTTCCATGTTTACACAGATAGCGGTGTAGACATTTCTATGTTTACACAGATAGCGGTGTAGACATTTCCATGTTTACACAGATAGCGGTGTGGATATTTCCATGTTTATACAGATAGCAGTGTAGATAATTCCATGTTTATACAGATAGCGGTGAGGATATTTCCATGTTTATACAGATATTTGGGCAGATATTTCCATGTTTATACAGATAGCGGTGTATATATTTCCATCTTAATACAGATGGCGGTGTAGATATGTCCATGTTTGTACAGATGGCGGTGTAGATATTTCCATGTCCATACAGATGGCGGTGTAGATATTTCGAAGTTTATAGAGATAGCGCTGTAGTTATTTCCATATTTATAGAGAAATCTCTGTAGATATTTCCATGTATATTCAGATAGTTGTGTAGATATTTCCATGTTCATGCAGACAGCGGTGTAGATATTTCCATGTTCATCCAGATGCCCGTGTACGTATATCCATGTTCATACAGATGGCGGTGAAGATATTTCCATGTTCATACAGATGGTGGTGTAGATATTTCCATGTTCATACAAATGGCGGTGTAAATATTTCCATGTTCATAGAGATGGCGGTGTAGATATTTCCATGTTCATACAAATGGCGTTGTAGATATTTCTATGTTCATAGAGATGGCGGTGTAGATATTTCCATATTTATACAGATAGCAGTGTAGTTATTTCCATGTTTATAGGGATAGCAGTGTAGATATTTTCATTGATATACAGATAGCTGTGTAGATATTTGCATGTTCATAGAGATAGCGGTGTAGATATTTCCATGTTCATACAGATAGCGGTGTAGATATTTCCATGTTCATACAGATAGCGGTGTAGATATTTCCATATTCATACCAATAGCGGTTTAGATACTTCCATGTTCATACAGTTAGCGGTGTAGATATTTCCATGTTCATACAGATGGCGGTGTAGATATTTACATGTTCATTCAGATGGCGGTGTAGATATTTCCATGTTCGTACGGATTGCAGTGTAGATATTTCCATGTTCATACAGGTGGCGGTGTATATATTTTCCTGTTTATACAGATAGCAGTGTAGCTATTTCCATGTTTATAGAGATAGCAGTGTAGGTATTTCCATTGATATACAGATAGCTGTGTAGATATTTGCATGTTCATACAGATAGCGGTGTAGATATTTCCATGTTCTTACAGATAGCGGTGTAGATATCTCCATGTTGATACAGATAACGGTGTAGATATTTCCATGTTCATACAGATAGCGGTGTAGATATTTCCATGTACATACAGTTAGCGGTGTAGATATTTCCATGCTCACACAGATGGCGGTGTAGATATTTACATGTTCATACAGATGGCAGTGTAGATATTTCCATGTTCGTACAGATGGCGGTGTAGATATTTCCATGTTCATAGAGATGGCGGTGTACATATTTCCATGTTTATGCAGATAGCGGTATAGATATTTCCATGTTTATACAGACGGTGGTGAAGATATTTCTATGTTTATAGAGATGGCGGTCTAGATATTTCCATGTTTATAGAGATAGAGGTGTAGTTATTTCCAAGTTTATAGAGACAGCGTTGTAGATATTTCCATGTTTATACAGATAGCGGTGAAGATATTTCCATGTTTATACAGATAGCGGTGTAGATATTTCCATTTTTATACAGATAACAGTGTAGATATTTCCATGTTTATAGAGATAGTGGTGTAGATAATTACAATTTTGTACAGATAGCAGTGTAGATATTTCCAAGTTCATATAGATAGTGGTGTAGGTATTTCCACGTTTATAGAGATGGCGGTGTAGATATTTCCAGGTTCATCCAGATGGCGGTGTAGATATTTCCATGTTCATTCAAATGGCGGTGTAGTTATTTCCATGTTCATAGAGATGGCAGTGTAGGTATTTCCATGTTCATACCAATGGCGGTGTAGATATTTCCATGTTCCTAGAGATGGTGGTGTAGATATTTCCATGTTTATGGAGATAGCAGTGTAGTTATTTCCATGTTTATAGAGATAGCAGTGTAGATATTTCCATTGATATACAGATAGCTGTGTAGATATTTGCATGTTCATACAGATAGCGGTGTAGATATTTCCATGTTCATACAGATGGCGGTGTAGATATTTCCATGTTCATACAGATAGAGGTGTAGATATTTCCATGTTCATACAGATAGCGGTGTAGATATTTCCATGTTTATACAGATAGCGGTGTAGATATTTCCATGTTCATACAGTTAGCGGTGTACATATTTGCATGTGTATAGAGATAGTGGTGTAGTTATTTCCACGTTTATAGAGACAGCGTTGTAGATATTTCCATGTTTATACAGATAGCGGTGAAGACATTTCCATGTTTATACACATAGCGGTGTAGATATTTCCATGTTTATACAGATAGCAATGTAGATATTTCCATGTTTATAGGGATAGCGGTGTAGATAATTTCAATTTTATACAGATAGCAGTGTAGATATTTCCAAGTTCATACAGATAGCGGTGTAGATATTTCCACGTTTATAGAGATGGCAGTGTAGATATTTCCAAGTCCATTCAGATATCGGTGTAGATATTTCCACATTTACAGAGATGGCAGTGTAGATATTTCCATGTTCATACTGATGGCGGTGTAGATATTTCCATGTTTATAGAGATGGCGGTGTAGATATTTTCATGTTTACACAGATGGCGGTGTAGATATTTCCATGTTTACACAGATAGCGTTGTAGACATTTCCATGTTTACACATATAGCGGTGTGGATATTTCCATGTTTATGCAGATAGCGGTGTAGATATTTCAATGTTTATAAAGATAGCAGTGCGGATATTTCCATGTTTATACAGATAGTTGGGCAGAGATTTCCATGTTTATACAGATAGCGGTGTAGATATTTGCATGTTCATACAGATAGCGGTGTAGATATTTCCATGTTCATACAGATAGCGGTGTAGATATTTCCATGTTCATGCAGATAGCGGTGTAGATATTTCCGTGGTCATACCAATAGCGGTGTAGATATTTCCATGTCCATACAGTTAGCGTTGTAGATATTTCCATGTTCATACAGATGGCAGTGTAGATATTTACATGTTCATACAGATGGCGGTGTAGAGATTTCCATGTTCGTACGGACGGCAGTGTAGTTATTTCCATGATCATACAGGTGGCGGTGTAGATATTTCCATGTTAATACAGATAGCAGTGTAGTTATTTCCATGTTTATAGAGATAGCAGTGTAGATATTTCCATTGATATACAGATAGCTGTGTAGATATTTGCATGTTCATACTGATAGCGGTGTAGATATTTCCATGTTCGTAGAGATAGTGGTGTAGATATTTCCATGTTCATACAGATAGCGGTGTAGATATTTCCATGTTCTTACAGATAACGCTGTAGTTATTTCCATGTTCATACAGATAGCAGTGTATGTATTTCCATGTTCATACAGTTAGTGGTGTAGATAATTCCATATTCATACAGATGGCGGTGTAGTTATTTACATGTTCATACAGATGGCGGTGAAGATATTTCCATGTTCGTACAGATGGCAGTGTAGATATTTCCATGTTTATAGAGATGGCGGTGTAAATATTTCCATATTTATGCAGATAGCGGTATAGATATTTCCATGTTTATACAGATGGTGGTGTAGATATTTCCATGTTTATAGAGATGGCGGTGTAGATATTTCCATGTTTATGCAGATAGCGGTATAGATATTTCCATGTTTATACAGATGGTGGTGTAGATATTTCCATGTGTATAGAGATGGCGGTCTAGATATTTCCATGTTTATAGAGATAGTGGTGTAGTTATTTCCAAGTTTATAGAGACAGCGTTGTAGATATTTCCATGTTTATACAGATAGCGGTGAAGTTATTTCCATGTTTATACAGATAGCGGTGTAGATATTTTCATGTTTATACAGATAACAGTGTAGATATTTCCATGTTTATAGAGATAGTGGTGTAGATAATTTCAATTTTATACAGATAGCAGTGTAGGTATTTCCAATTTCATACAGATAGCGGTGTAGATATTTCCACTTTTATAGAGATGGCGGTGTAGATATTTCCATGTTTATACAGACGGCGGTGTAGATATTTCCATCTTTATAGAGATGGCCGTGTAGATATTTCCATGTTTACACAAATGGCGGTGTAGATATTTCTATGTTCATACAGATAACGGTGTAGATATTTCCATGATCATACAGACAGCGGTGTAGATATTTCCTTGTTCACACAGATAGCGGTGTAGATATTTCCATGTTCATACAGTTAGCGGTGTAGATATTTCCATGTTCGTACAGATAGCGGTGCAGATATTTCCATGTTCATACAGATAGCGGTGTAGATATTTCCATGTTCATACCGATAACGGTGTAGATATTTCAATGTTCAAACAGATAGCTGTGTAGATATTTCCATGTTCATACAAATGGCGGTGTAGATATTTCCATCTTCATACAGATGGCGGTGTAGATATTTCCATGTTCATACAAATGGCGGTGTAGATATTTCCATGTTCATAGAGATGGCGGTGTAGATATTTCCATGTTTATACAAATAGCAATGTAGGTATTTCCATGTTTATACAGATAGCGCTGTAGATATTTCCATTGATATACAGATAGCTGTGTAGATATTTGCATGTTCATACAGATAGCGGTGTAGATATTTCCACTTTTATAGAGATGGCGGTGTAGATATTTCCATGTTTATACAGACGGCGGTGTAGATATTTCCATCTTTATAGAGATGGCCGTGTAGATATTTCCATGTTTACACAAATGGCGGTGTAGATATTTCTATGTTCATACAGATAACGGTGTAGATATTTCCATGATCATACAGACAGCGGTGTAGATATTTCCTTGTTCACACAGATAGCGGTGTAGATATTTCCATGTTCATACAGTTAGCGGTGTAGATATTTCCATGTTCGTACAGATAGCGGTGCAGATATTTCCATGTTCATACAGATAGCGGTGTAGATATTTCCATGTTCATACCGATAACGGTGTAGATATTTCAATGTTCAAACAGATAGCTGTGTAGATATTTCCATGTTCATACAAATGGCGGTGTAGATATTTCCATCTTCATACAGATGGCGGTGTAGATATTTCCATGTTCATACAAATGGCGGTGTAGATATTTCCATGTTCATAGAGATGGCGGTGTAGATATTTCCATGTTTATACAAATAGCAATGTAGGTATTTCCATGTTTATACAGATAGCGCTGTAGATATTTCCATTGATATACAGATAGCTGTGTAGATATTTGCATGTTCATACAGATAGCGGTGTAGATATTTCCATGTTCATATAGATAGCGGTGTAGACATTTCCATGTTCATACAGATAGCGGTGTAGATATTTCCATGTTTTACAGATAGCGGTGTAGATATTTCCATGTTCATACAGATAGCGGGGTAGATATTTCCATCTTCATACAGTTAGCGGTGTAGATATTTCCATGTTCATACAGATGGCGGTGTAGATATTTACATGTTCATACAGATGGCGGTGTAGATATTTCCATGTTCATACAGATAGCAGTGTAGTTATTTCCATGTTTATACAGATAGCGGTGTAGATATTTCCAATAATATACAGATACCTGTGTAGATATTTGCATGTTCATACAGATAGCGGTGTAGATATTTCCATGTTCATACACATAGCGGTGTAGATGTTACCATGTTCATACAGATAACGGTGTAGTTATTTCCATGATCATACAGACAGCGGTGTAGATATTTCCATGTTAACACAGATAGCGGTGTAGATATTTCCATGTTCATACAGAGAGCGGTGTAGATATTTCCATGTTCACACAGATAGCGGTCTAGTTATTTCCATGTTCATACAGATAGCGGTGTAGATATTTCCATGTTCATACAGATAGCGTTGTAGATGTTTCCATGCTCATACAGTCAGCGGTGTAGTTATTTCCATGTTCATACAGATGGCATTGTAAATATTTACATGTTCATACAGATGGCGGTGTAGTTATTTCCATGTTCGTACGGATGGCAGTGTAGATATTTCCATGTTCAAACAGGTGGCGGTGTAGATATTTCCATGTTTATACAGATAGCAGTGTAGTTATATTCGTGTTTATAGAGATAGCAGTGCAGATATTTCCATTGATAAACAGATAGCTGTGTAGATATTTGCATGTTCTTACAGATAGCGGTATAGATATTTCCATGTTCATACAGATAGCGGTATAGATATTTCCATGTTCATACAGATAGCGGTGTAGATATTTCCATGTTCATACAGATAGCGGTGTAGATATTTCCATGTTCATAGAGATGGTGGTGTAGATATTTCCATATTTATACAGATAGCAGTGTAGTTATTTCCATGTTTATAGAGATAGCAGTGTAGATATTTCCATTGATATACAGAGAGCTGTGTAGATATTTGCATGGTCATACAGATAGCAGTGTAGATATTTCCATGTTCGTACAGATAGCGGTGTAGATATTTCCATGTTCATACAGATAGCAGTGTAGATATTTCCATGTTCATACAGATAACGGTGTAGATATTTCCATGTTCATACAGATAGTGGTGTAGATATTTCCATGTTCATACAGTTAGCGGTGTAGATATTTCCATGTTCATACAGATGGCGGTGTAGATATTTACATGTTCATTCAGATGGCGGTGTAGATATTTCCATGTTCGTACGGATTGCAGTGTAGATATTTCCATGTTCATACAGGTGGCGGTGTATATATTTTCCTGTTTATACAGATAGCAGTGTAGCTATTTCCATGTTTATAGAGATAGCAGTGTAGGTATTTCCATTGATATACAGATAGCTGTGTAGATATTTGCATGTTCATACAGATAGCGGTGTAGATATTTCCATGTTCATACAGATAGCGGTGTAGATATCTCCATGTTGATACAGATAACGGTGTAGATATTTCCATGTTCATACAGATAGCGGTGTAGATATTTCCATGTACATACAGTTAGCGGTGTAGATATTTCCATGCTCACACAGATGGCGGTGTAGATATTTACATGTTCATACAGATGGCAGTGTAGATATTTCCATGTTCGTACAGATGGCGGTGTAGATATTTCCATGTTCATAGAGATGGCGGTGTACATATTTCCATGTTTATGCAGATAGCGGTATAGATATTTCCATGTTTATACAGACGGTGGTGAAGATATTTCTATGTTTATAGAGATGGCGGTCTAGATATTTCCATGTTTATAGAGATAGAGGTGTAGTTATTTCCAAGTTTATAGAGACAGCGTTGTAGATATTTCCATGTTTATACAGATAGCGGTGAAGATATTTCCATGTTTATACAGATAGCGGTGTAGATATTTCCATTTTTATACAGATAACAGTGTAGATATTTCCATGTTTATAGAGATAGTGGTGTAGATAATTACAATTTTGTACAGATAGCAGTGTAGATATTTCCAAGTTCATATAGATAGTGGTGTAGGTATTTCCACGTTTATAGAGATGGCGGTGTAGATATTTCCAGGTTCATCCAGATGGCGGTGTAGATATTTCCATGTTCATTCAAATGGCGGTGTAGTTATTTCCATGTTCATAGAGATGGCAGTGTAGGTATTTCCATGTTCATACCAATGGCGGTGTAGATATTTCCATGTTCCTAGAGATGGTGGTGTAGATATTTCCATGTTTATGGAGATAGCAGTGTAGTTATTTCCATGTTTATAGAGATAGCAGTGTAGATATTTCCATTGATATACAGATAGCTGTGTAGATATTTGCATGTTCATACAGATAGCGGTGTAGATATTTCCATGTTCATACAGATGGCGGTGTAGATATTTCCATGTTCATACAGATAGAGGTGTAGATATTTCCATGTTCATACAGATAGCGGTGTAGATATTTCCATGTTTATACAGATAGCGGTGTAGATATTTCCATGTTCATACAGTTAGCGGTGTACATATTTGCATGTGTATAGAGATAGTGGTGTAGTTATTTCCACGTTTATAGAGACAGCGTTGTAGATATTTCCATGTTTATACAGATAGCGGTGAAGACATTTCCATGTTTATACACATAGCGGTGTAGATATTTCCATGTTTATACAGATAGCAATGTAGATATTTCCATGTTTATAGGGATAGCGGTGTAGATAATTTCAATTTTATACAGATAGCAGTGTAGATATTTCCAAGTTCATACAGATAGCGGTGTAGATATTTCCACGTTTATAGAGATGGCAGTGTAGATATTTCCAAGTCCATTCAGATATCGGTGTAGATATTTCCACATTTACAGAGATGGCAGTGTAGATATTTCCATGTTCATACTGATGGCGTTGTAGATATTTCCATGTTTATAGAGATGGCGGTGTAGATATTTTCATGTTTACACAGATGGCGGTGTAGATATTTCCATGTTTACACAGATAGCGTTGTAGACATTTCCATGTTTACACATATAGCGGTGTGGATATTTCCATGTTTATGCAGATAGCGGTGTAGATATTTCAATGTTTATAAAGATAGCAGTGCGGATATTTCCATGTTTATACAGATAGTTGGGCAGAGATTTCCATGTTTATACAGATAGCGGTGTAGATATTTGCATGTTCATACAGATAGCGGTGTAGATATTTCCATGTTCATACAGATAGCGGTGTAGATATTTCCATGTTCATGCAGATAGCGGTGTAGATATTTCCGTGGTCATACCAATAGCGGTGTAGATATTTCCATGTCCATACAGTTAGCGTTGTAGATATTTCCATGTTCATACAGATGGCAGTGTAGATATTTACATGTTCATACAGATGGCGGTGTAGAGATTTCCATGTTCGTACGGACGGCAGTGTAGTTATTTCCATGATCATACAGGTGGCGGTGTAGATATTTCCATGTTAATACAGATAGCAGTGTAGTTATTTCCATGTTTATAGAGATAGCAGTGTAGATATTTCCATTGATATACAGATAGCTGTGTAGATATTTGCATGTTCATACTGATAGCGGTGTAGATATTTCCATGTTCGTAGAGATAGTGGTGTAGATATTTCCATGTTCATACAGATAGCGGTGTAGATATTTCCATGTTCTTACAGATAACGCTGTAGTTATTTCCATGTTCATACAGATAGCAGTGTATGTATTTCCATGTTCATACAGTTAGTGGTGTAGATAATTCCATATTCATGCAGATGGCGGTGTAGTTATTTACATGTTCATACAGATGGCGGTGAAGATATTTCCATGTTCGTACAGATGGCAGTGTAGATATTTCCATGTTTATAGAGATGGCGGTGTAAATATTTCCATATTTATGCAGATAGCGGTATAGATATTTCCATGTTTATACAGATGGTGGTGTAGATATTTCCATGTTTATAGAGATGGCGGTGTAGATATTTCCATGTTTATGCAGATAGCGGTATAGATATTTCCATGTTTATACAGATGGTGGTGTAGATATTTCCATGTGTATAGAGATGGCGGTCTAGATATTTCCATGTTTATAGAGATAGTGGTGTAGTTATTTCCAAGTTTATAGAGACAGCGTTGTAGATATTTCCATGTTTATACAGATAGCGGTGAAGTTATTTCCATGTTTATACAGATAGCGGTGTAGATATTTTCATGTTTATACAGATAACAGTGTAGATATTTCCATGTTTATAGAGATAGTGGTGTAGATAATTTCAATTTTATACAGATAGCAGTGTAGGTATTTCCAATTTCATACAGATAGCGGTGTAGATATTTCCACTTTTATAGAGATGGCGGTGTAGATATTTCCATGTTTATACAGACGGCGGTGTAGATATTTCCATCTTTATAGAGATGGCCGTGTAGATATTTCCATGTTTACACAAATGGCGGTGTAGATATTTCTATGTTCATACAGATAACGGTGTAGATATTTCCATGATCATACAGACAGCGGTGTAGATATTTCCTTGTTCACACAGATAGCGGTGTAGATATTTCCATGTTCATACAGTTAGCGGTGTAGATATTTCCATGTTCGTACAGATAGCGGTGCAGATATTTCCATGTTCATACAGATAGCGGTGTAGATATTTCCATGTTCATACCGATAACGGTGTAGATATTTCAATGTTCAAACAGATAGCTGTGTAGATATTTCCATGTTCATACAAATGGCGGTGTAGATATTTCCATCTTCATACAGATGGCGGTGTAGATATTTCCATGTTCATACAAATGGCGGTGTAGATATTTCCATGTTCATAGAGATGGCGGTGTAGATATTTCCATGTTTATACAAATAGCAATGTAGGTATTTCCATGTTTATACAGATAGCGCTGTAGATATTTCCATTGATATACAGATAGCTGTGTAGATATTTGCATGTTCATACAGATAGCGGTGTAGATATTTCCACTTTTATAGAGATGGCGGTGTAGATATTTCCATGTTTATACAGACGGCGGTGTAGATATTTCCATCTTTATAGAGATGGCCGTGTAGATATTTCCATGTTTACACAAATGGCGGTGTAGATATTTCTATGTTCATACAGATAACGGTGTAGATATTTCCATGATCATACAGACAGCGGTGTAGATATTTCCTTGTTCACACAGATAGCGGTGTAGATATTTCCATGTTCATACAGTTAGCGGTGTAGATATTTCCATGTTCGTACAGATAGCGGTGCAGATATTTCCATGTTCATACAGATAGCGGTGTAGATATTTCCATGTTCATACCGATAACGGTGTAGATATTTCAATGTTCAAACAGATAGCTGTGTAGATATTTCCATGTTCATACAAATGGCGGTGTAGATATTTCCATCTTCATACAGATGGCGGTGTAGATATTTCCATGTTCATACAAATGGCGGTGTAGATATTTCCATGTTCATAGAGATGGCGGTGTAGATATTTCCATGTTTATACAAATAGCAATGTAGGTATTTCCATGTTTATACAGATAGCGCTGTAGATATTTCCATTGATATACAGATAGCTGTGTAGATATTTGCATGTTCATACAGATAGCGGTGTAGATATTTCCATGTTCATATAGATAGCGGTGTAGACATTTCCATGTTCATACAGATAGCGGTGTAGATATTTCCATGTTTTACAGATAGCGGTGTAGATATTTCCATGTTCATACAGATAGCGGGGTAGATATTTCCATCTTCATACAGTTAGCGGTGTAGATATTTCCATGTTCATACAGATGGCGGTGTAGATATTTACATGTTCATACAGATGGCGGTGTAGATATTTCCATGTTCATACAGATAGCAGTGTAGTTATTTCCATGTTTATACAGATAGCGGTGTAGATATTTCCAATAATATACAGATACCTGTGTAGATATTTGCATGTTCATACAGATAGCGGTGTAGATATTTCCATGTTCATACACATAGCGGTGTAGATGTTACCATGTTCATACAGATAACGGTGTAGTTATTTCCATGATCATACAGACAGCGGTGTAGATATTTCCATGTTAACACAGATAGCGGTGTAGATATTTCCATGTTCATACAGAGAGCGGTGTAGATATTTCCATGTTCACACAGATAGCGGTCTAGTTATTTCCATGTTCATACAGATAGCGGTGTAGATATTTCCATGTTCATACAGATAGCGTTGTAGATGTTTCCATGCTCATACAGTCAGCGGTGTAGTTATTTCCATGTTCATACAGATGGCATTGTAAATATTTACATGTTCATACAGATGGCGGTGTAGTTATTTCCATGTTCGTACGGATGGCAGTGTAGATATTTCCATGTTCAAACAGGTGGCGGTGTAGATATTTCCATGTTTATACAGATAGCAGTGTAGTTATATTCGTGTTTATAGAGATAGCAGTGCAGATATTTCCATTGATAAACAGATAGCTGTGTAGATATTTGCATGTTCTTACAGATAGCGGTATAGATATTTCCATGTTCATACAGATAGCGGTATAGATATTTCCATGTTCATACAGATAGCGGTGTAGATATTTCCATGTTCATACAGATAGCGGTGTAGATATTTCCATGTTCATAGAGATGGTGGTGTAGATATTTCCATATTTATACAGATAGCAGTGTAGTTATTTCCATGTTTATAGAGATAGCAGTGTAGATATTTCCATTGATATACAGAGAGCTGTGTAGATATTTGCATGGTCATACAGATAGCAGTGTAGATATTTCCATGTTCGTACAGATAGCGGTGTAGATATTTCCATGTTCATACAGATAGCAGTGTAGATATTTCCATGTTCATACAGATAACGGTGTAGATATTTCCATGTTCATACAGATAGTGGTGTAGATATTTCCATGTTCATACAGTTAGCGGTGTAGATATTTCCATGTTCATACAGATGGCGGTGTAGATATTTCCATGTTCATACAGATGGCGTTATAGATATTTCCATGTTCGTACAGATGGCGTTGTAGATATTTCCATGTTCATAGAGATGGCGGTGTAGATATTTCCATGTTTATGCAGATAGCGGTATAGATATTTCCATGTTTATACAGATGGCAGTGTAGATATTTCCATGTTTATAGAGAAGGCGGTGTAGATATTTCCATGTTCATACAGATGGCGGTGTAAATATTTCCACGTTTATAGGGATGGCGGTGTAGATATTTTTATGTTTACACAGATGGCGGTGTAGATACTTCCATGTTTACACACATAGCGGTGTAGTAATTTCCATGTTTACACAGATAGCGGTGTGGATATTTCCATGTTTATGCAGACAGCGGTGTAGATATTTCCATGTGTATACAGATAGCGGTGCGGATATTTCCATGTTTATACTGAAAGTTGGGCAGATATTTCCATGTTTATACAGATAGCGGTGTAGGTATTTCCATCTTAATACAGATGGCGGTGTAGATATGTCCATGTTTGTACAGACGGCGGTGTAGTTATTTCCATGTTCATACAGATGGCGGTGTAGATATTTCGAAGTTTATAGAGATAGCACTGTAGTTATTTCCATATTTATAGAGAAATCTGTGTAGATATTTCCATGTATATTCAGATAGCTGTGTCGATATTTCCATGTTCATGCAGATAGCGGTGTACATATATCCATGTTCATACAGATGGCGGTGAAGATATTTCCATGTTCATACAGATGGTGGTGTAGATATTTCCATGTTCATACAAATGGCGGTGTAGATATTTCCATGTTCATAGAGATGGCGGTGTAGATATTTCCATGTTCATTCAAATGGCGGTGTAGATATTTCCATGTTCATAGAGATGGAGGTGTAGATATTTCCATATTTATAGAGATAGCAGTGTAGTTATTTCCATGTTTATAGGGATAGCAGTGTAGATATTTTCATTGATATACAGATAGCTGTGTAGATATTTGCATATTCATACAGATAGCGGCCTAGATATTTCCATGTTCATACAGATAGCAGTGTAGATATTTCCATGTTCATATAGATGGCAGTGTAGATATTTCCATGTTCATACAGGTGGCGGTGAAGATATTTCCATGTTTATACAGATTCCAGTGTAGTTATTTCCATGTTTATAGAGATAGCAGTGTAGATATTTCCATTGATATACTGATAGCTGTGTAGATATTTGCATGTCCATACAGATAGCGGTGTAGATATTTCCATGTTCATACAGATAGCGTTGTAGATATTTCCATGTTTATACAGATAGTGGTGCGGATATTTCCATGTTTATACAGATAGTTGGGCAGATATTTCCATGTTTATACAGATGGCGATGTAGATATTTCCATCTTAATACAGGTGGCGTTGTAGATATGTCCATGTTCGTACAGATGGCGTTGAACATATTTCCATGTTCATACAGATGGCGGTGTAGATATTTTGAAGTTTATAGAGATAGCGCTGTAGTTATTTCCATATTTATTGAGAAATCTGTGTAGATATTTCCATGTATATGCAGATAGCTGTGTAGATATTTCCATTTTCATGCAGATAGCGGTGTAGATATTTCCATGTTCATCCAGATGCCGGTGTAGATATATCCATGTTCATACAGATGGAGGTGAAGATACTTCCATGTTCATACAGATGGCGGTGTACATATTTCCATGTTCATGCAAATGGCGGTGTAGATATTTCCATGTTCATAGAGATGGCGATGTAGATATTTGCATGTACATACAAATGGCGGTGTAGATATTTCCATGTTCGTACAGATGGCGGTGCAGATATTTCCATGTTCATACAGTTAGCCGTGTAGATATTTCCATGTTCATACAGAGGGCGGTGTAGATATTTACATGTTCATACAGATGGCGGTGTAGATGTTTCCATGTTCGTATGGATGGCAGTGTAGATATTTCCATGTTCATACAGGTGGCGGTGTAGATATTTCCATGTTTATAGAGATAGCAGTGTAGTTATTTCCATGTTTATAGAGATAGCAGAGTAGATATTTCCATTGATATACAGATAGCGGTGCAGATATTTCCATGTTCATACAGATAGCAGTGTAGGTATTTCCATGTTCATACAGATAACGGTGTAGATATTTCCATGTTCATGCAGATGGCGGTGTAGATATTTACATGTTCATACAGATGGCGGTATAGATATTTCCATGTTCGTACAGATGGCATTGTAGATATTTCCATGTTCATAGAGATGGCGGTGTAGATATTTCCATGTTTATGCAGATAGCGGTATAGATATTTCCATGTTTATACAGATGGCAGTGTAGATATTTCCATGTTTATAGAGACGGCGGTGTAGATATTTCCATGTTCATACAGATGGCGGTGTAAATATTTCCACGTTTATAGGGATGGCGGTGTAGATATTTTTATGTTTACACAGATGGCGGTGTAGGTATTTCCATGTTTACGCACATAGCTGTGTAGTCATTTCCATGTTTACACAGATAGCGGTGTGGATATTTCCATGTTTATGCAGATAGCAGTGTAGATATTTCAATGTTTATACAGATAGTGGTGTGGATATTTCCATGTTTATACAGATAGTTGGGCAGATATTTCCATGTTTATACAGATAGCGGTGTAGATATTTCCATCTTAATACAGATGGCCGTGTAGATATGTCCATGTTTGTACAGATGGAGGTGTAGATATTTCCATGTTCATACAGATGGCGGTGTAGATATTTCCAAGTTCATACAGATGGCGGTGTAGATATTTACATGTTCATACAGATGGCGGTGTAGATATTTCCATGTTCGTACGGATGGCAGTGTAGGTATTTCCATGTTCATACAGGTGGCGGTGTAGCTATTTCCATGTTCATACAGATAGCAGTGTAGTTATTTCCATGTTTATACAGATAGCGGTGTAGATATTTCCATTGATATACAGATAGCTGTGTAGATATTTCCATGTTCATACCAATAGCGGTGTAGGTATTTCCATGTTCATACAGTTAGCGGTGTAGATATTTCCATGTTCATACAGATGGCGGTGTAGATATTTACATGTTCATACAGATGGCGGTGTAGATATTTCCTTGTTCGTGCAGATGGCGGTGTAGATATTTTCATATTCATAGAGATATCGGTGTAGATATTTCCATGTTTATGCAGATAGCGGTATAGATATTTCCATGTTTATACAGATGGTGGTGTAGATATTTCCATGTTTATAGAGATGGCGGTTTAGATATCTCCATGATTATAGAGATAGTGGTGTAGTTATTTCCAAGTTTATAGAGACAGCGTTGTAGATATTTCCATGTTTATACAGATAGCGGTGAAGATATTTCCATGTTTATACAGATAGCGGTGTAGATATTTCCATGTTTATACAGACAGCAGTGTAGATATTTCCATGTTTATAGAGATAGTGGTGCAGATAATTTCAATTTTATGCAGAGAGCAGTGTAGATATTTCCAAGTTCATACAGATAGCGGTGTAGATATTTCCACGTTTATAGAGATGGCGGTATAGCTATTTCCATGTTCATACAGATGGCGATGTAGATATTTCCATGTTTTTTGAGATGGCGGTGTAGATATTTTCATATTTACACAGATGGCGGTGTAGATATTTCCATGTTTACTCAGATAGCGGTGTAGACATTTCCATGATTACGCAGATAGCGGTGAGGATATTTCCATGTTTATGCAGATAGCGGTGTAGATATTTCCATGTTTATACAGATAGCGGTGCGGATATTTCCATGTTTATACAGATAGCAATGTAGATATTTCCATGTTTATAGAGATAGTGGTGTAGATATTTCCATTGATATACAGACAGCTGTGTAGATATTTGCATGTTCATACAGATAGCGGTGTAGATATTTCCATGTTCATACAGATAGCGGTGTAGATATTTCCATGTTCATACAGATAGCGGTGTAGATATTTCCATGTTTTACAGATAGCGGTGTAGATATTTCCATGTTCATAATGATAGCGGTGTAGATATTTCCATGTTCATACAGTTAGCGGTGTAGATATTTCCATGTTCATACAGATGGCGGTGTAGATATTTACATGTTCATACAGATGGCGGTGTAGCTATTTCCATGTTTATGCAGATAGCGGTGTAGATATTTCCATGTTTATACAGATAGCGGTGCGGATATTTCCATGTTTATACAGATAGTAGGGCAGATATTTCAATGTTTATGCAGATAGCGGTGTAGATATTTCCATCTTAATACAGATGGCAGTGTAGATATGTCCATGTTCGTAAAGATGGCGGTGTAGATATTTCCAAGTTCTTACAGATAGCAGTGTAGTTATTTCCATGTTTATAGAGATAGCAATGTAGATATTTCCATTGGTATACATATAGCTGTGTAGATATGTGCATGTTCATACTGATAGAGGTGTAGATATTTCCATGTTCGTACAGATAGCGGTGTAGATATTTCCATGTTCATACAGATAGCGGTGTACATATTTCCATGTTCATACAGATAACGGTGTAGATATTTCCGTGTTCATACAGATAGCGGTGTAGATATATCCACGTTCATACAGTTAGCGGTGTAGATATTTCCATGTTCATACAGATGGCGGTGTAGATATTTACATGTTCATACAGATGGCGGTGTAGATATTTCCATGTTCGTACAGATGGCGGTGTAGATATTTCCATGTTCATAGAGATGGCGGTGTAGTTATTTCCATGTTTATGCCCATAGCGGTATAGATATTTCCATGTTTATACAGATGGTGGTGTAGATATTTCCATGTTTATAGAGATGGCGGTCTAGATATTTCCATGTTTATAGAGATAGTGGTGTAGTTATTTCCATGTTTATAGAGACAGCATTGTAGATATTTCCATGTTTATACAGATAGCGGTGAAGATATTTCCATGTTTATACAGATAGCGGCGTAGATATTTCCATGTTTATACAGATAGCAGTGTAGATATTTCCATGTTTATAGAGATAGTGGTGTAGATAATTTCAATTTTATACAGATAGAAGTGTAGATATTTCCAAGTTCATACAGATAGTGGTGTAGATATTTCCACGTTTATAGAGATGGCGTTGTAGATATTTCCATGTTCATACAGATGGCGGTGTAGATATTTCCATGTTTTTAGAGATGGCAGTTTAGATATTTTCATGTTTACACAGATGGCGGTGGAGATATTTCCATGTTTACTCAGATAGCGGTGTAGACATTTCCATGTTTACACAGATAGCGGTGAGGATATTTCCATGTTTATGCAGATAGCGGTGTAGATATTTCCATGTTTATACAGATAGCGGTGCGGATATTTCCTTGTTTATACAGATAGCAATGTAGATATTTCCATGTTCATACAGATAGCGGTGTAGATATTTCCATGTTCATACAGATATCGGTGTAGATATTTCCATGTTTTATAGATAGCGGTGTAGATATTTCCATGTTCATACAGATAGCGGTGTAGATATTTCCATGTTCATACAGTTAGCGGTGTAGATATTTCCATGTTCATACAGATGGCGTTGTAGATATTTACATGTTCACACAGATGGCGGTGTAGATATTTCCATGTTCGTACAGATAGCGGTGTAGATATTTCCATGTTCATACAGATGGCGGTGTAGATATTTCCATGTTCATTCAGATAACAGTGTAGATATTTCCATGTTGATACAGATAGCGGTGTAGATATTTCCATATTCATACACATGGCGGTGTAGATATTTCCATGTTCATACAGATTGCGGAGTAGGTATTTCCATGTTCGTACAGACGGCGGTGTAGATGTTTTCATGTTCATAGAGATGGCGGAGTAGTTATTTCCATGTTTATGCAGATAGCAGTATAGATATTTCCATGTTTATACAAATGGTGGTGTAGATATTTCAATGCTTATAGAGATGGCGGTCTAGATATCTCCATGATTATAGAGATAGTGGTGTAGTTATTTCCAAGTTTATAGAGACAGCATTGTAGATATTTCCATGTTTATACAGATAGCGGTGAAGATATTTACATGATTATACAGATAGCGGTGTAGATATTTCCATGTTTATACAGATAGCGGTGCGGATATTTCCATGTTTATACAGATAGTTGGGCAGATATTTCCATGTTTATACAGATAGCGGTGTAGATATTTCCATGTTCGTACAGATGGCGGTGTAGATATTTCCATGTTCATACAAATGGCGGTGTAGATATTTCCATGTTCATACAGATGGCGGTGTAGATATTTCCATGTTCATACAAATGGCGGTGTAGATATTTCCATGTTTATACAGATAGCAATATAGATATTTCCATGTTTATACAGATAGTGGTGTATATATTTCCATTGATATACAGATAGCTGTGTAGATATTTGCATGTTCATACAGATAGCGGTGTAGATATTTCAATGTTCATATAGATAGCTGTGTAGATATTTGCATGTTCATACAGATAGCGGTGTAGATATTTCCATGTTCATACACATAGCGGTGTAGATGTTTCCATGTTCATACAGATAACGGTGTAGATATTTCCATGATCATACAGACAGCGGTGTAGATATTTCCATGTTCACACAGATAGCGGTGTAGATATTTCCGTCTTCATACAGTTAGCGGTGTAGATATTTCCATGTTCATGCAGATAGGGGTGTAGATATTTACATGTTCATACAGATAGCGGTGTATATATTTCCATGTTCATACAGATAACGGTGTAGCTATTTCCATGTTCATACAGATAGCGGTGTAGATATTTCCATGTTCATACAGTTAGCGGTGTAGATATTTCCATGTTCATACAGATGGCGGTGTAGATATTTACATGTTCATACAGATGGCGGTGTAGATATTTCCATGTTCGGACAGATGGCGGTGTAGATATTTCCATGTTCATAGAGATTGCGGTGTAGTTATTTCCATGTTTATGCAGATAGCGGTATAGATATTTCCATGTTTATACACTTGGTGGTGTAGATATTTCCATGTTAATAGAGATGGCGGTCTAGATATTTCCATGTTTATAGAGATAGTGGTGTAGTTATTTCCAAGTTTATAGAGACAGCATTGTAGATATTTCCATGTTTATACAGATAGCGGTGAAGATATTTCCATGTTTATGCAGATAGCGGTGTAGATATTTCCATGTTTATACAGACAGCAGTGTAGATATTTCCATGTTTATAGAGATAGTGGTGTAGATAATTTCAATTTTTTACAGGATGCAGTGTAGTTATTTCCAAGTTCATACAGATAGCGGTGTAGATATTTCCACGTTTATAGAGATGGCGGTGTAGATATTTCCATGTTCATACAGATGGCGGTGTAGATATTTCCATGTTTTTAGAGATGGTGGTGTAGATATTTTCATGTTTACACAGAAGGCTTTGGAGATATGTCCATGTTTACTCAGATAGTGGTGTAGACATTTCCATGTTTACACAGATAGCGGTGTGGATATTTCCATGTGTTATGCAGATAGCGGTGTGGATATTTCCATGTTTATACAGATAGCGATGCGGATACTTCCATGTTTATACAGATAGTAGGGCAGATAATTCCATGTTTATACAGATAGAGGTGTAGATATTTCCATCTTAATACAGATGGCGGTGTAGATATGTCCATGTTCGTAAAGATGGCGGTGTAGATATTTCCATGTTCATACAGAAGGCGGTGTAGATATTTCGAAGTTTATAGAGATAGCGCTGTAGTTATTTCCATATTTATAGAGAAATCTCTGTAGTTATTTCCATGTATATGCAGATAGCTGTGTAGATATTTCCATGTTCATGCAGATAGCGGTGTAGATATTTCCATGTTCATCCAGATGCCGGTGTAGATATATCCATGTTCATACAGATGGCGGTGAAGATATTTCCATGTTCATACAGATGGCGGTGTAGATATTTCCATGTTCATACAGATGGCGGTGTAGATATTTCCATGTTCATTCAGATGGCGGTGTAGATATTTCCGTGTTCATACACATGGCGGTGTAGATATTTCCATGTTCATAGAGATGGCGGTGTAGATATTTCCGTGTTCATACAAATGGCGGTGTAGATATTTCCATTTTCATAAAGATGGCGGTGTAGATATTTCCATGTTCATACAAATGGCGGTGTAGATATTTCCATGTTCATAGAGATAGAGGTGTAGATATTTCCATATTTATACAGATAGCAGTGTAGTTATTTCCATGTTGATAGGGATAGCAGTGTAGATATTTTCATTGATATACAGATAGCTGTGTAGATATTTGCATGTTCATACAGATAGCGGTCTAGATATTTCCATGTTCATATAGATAGCGGTGTAGATATTTCCATGTTCATACAGATAGCGGTGTAGATATTTCCATGTTCATACAGATAGCGGTGTAGATATTTCCATGTTCATACAGATAGCGGTGTAGATATTTCCATGTTCATACAGTTAGCGGTGTAGATGTTTCCTTGTTCATATAGATGGCGGTGTAGATATTTACATGTTCATACAGATGGCGGTGTAGATATTTCCATGTTCATACAAATGGTGGTGTAGATATTTCCATGTTAATAGAGATGGCGGTGTAGATATTTCCATGTTTATACAGATAGCAGTGTAGTTATTTCCATGTTTATAGAGACAGCTGTGTAGATATTTCCATTGATATACAGATAGTTGTGTAGATATTTGCATGTTCATACAGATAGCGGTGTAGATATTTCCATGTTCGTACAGATAGCGGTGCAGATATTTCCATGTTCATACAGATAGCGGTGTAGATATTTCCATGTTCATACAGATAACGGTGTAGATATTTCAATGTTCAAACAGATAGCTGTGTAGATATTTCCATGTTCATACAGTTAGCGGTGTAGATATTTCCATGTTCATACAGATGGCGGTGTAGATATTTTCATGTTCATACAGATGGCGGTATAGATATTTCCATGTTCATACTGATGGCGGTGTAGATATTTCCATGTTCATAGAGATGGCGGTGTAGTTATTTCCATGTTTATGCAGATAGCGGTATAGATACTTCCATGTTTATACAGATGGTGGTGTAGATATTTCCATGTTTATAGAGATGGCGGTCTAGATATTTCCATGTTTACAGAGATAGTGGTGTAGTTATTTCCAAGTTTATAGAGACAGCGTTGTAGATATTTCCATGTTTATACAGATAGCGGTGAAGATATTTCCATGTTTATACAGATGGCGGTGTAGATATTTCCATGTTCATACAAATGGTGGTGTAGATATTTCCATGTTAATAGAGATGGCGGTGTAGATATTTCCATGTTTATACAGATAGCAGTGTAGTTATTTCCATGTTTATAGAGACGGCTGTGTAGATATTTCCATTGATATACAGATAGTTGTGTAGATATTTGCATGTTCATACAGATAGCGGTGTAGATATTTCCATGTTCGTACAGATAGCGGTGCAGATATTTCCATGTTCATACAGATAGCGGTGTAGATATTTCCATGTTCATACAGATAACGGTGTAGATATTTCAATGTTCAAACAGATAGCTGTGTAGATATTTCCATGTTCATACAGTTAGCGGTGTAGATATTTCCATGTTCATACAGATGGCGGTGAAGATATTTCCATGTTCATACAGATGGCGGTGTAGATATTTCCATGTTCATACAGATGGCGGTGTAGATATTTCCATGTTCATTCAGATGGCGGTGTAGATATTTCCGTGTTCATACACATGGCGGTGTAGATATTTCCATGTTCATAGAGATGGCGGTGTAGATATTTCCGTGTTCATACAAATGGCGGTGTAGATATTTCCATTTTCATAAAGATGGCGGTGTAGATATTTCCATGTTCATACAAATGGCGGTGTAGATATTTCCATGTTCATAGAGATAGAGGTGTAGATATTTCCATATTTATACAGATAGCAGTGTAGTTATTTCCATGTTGATAGGGATAGCAGTGTAGATATTTTCATTGATATACAGATAGCTGTGTAGATATTTGCATGTTCATACAGATAGCGGTCTAGATATTTCCATGTTCATATAGATAGCGGTGTAGATATTTCCATGTTCATACAGATAGCGGTGTAGATATTTCCATGTTCATACAGATAGCGGTGTAGATATTTCCATGTTCATACAGATAGCGGTGTAGATATTTCCATGTTCATACAGTTAGCGGTGTAGATGTTTCCTTGTTCATATAGATGGCGGTGTAGATATTTACATGTTCATACAGATGGCGGTGTAGATATTTCCATGTTCATACAAATGGTGGTGTAGATATTTCCATGTTAATAGAGATGGCGGTGTAGATATTTCCATGTTTATACAGATAGCAGTGTAGTTATTTCCATGTTTATAGAGACAGCTGTGTAGATATTTCCATTGATATACAGATAGTTGTGTAGATATTTGCATGTTCATACAGATAGCGGTGTAGATATTTCCATGTTCGTACAGATAGCGGTGCAGATATTTCCATGTTCATACAGATAGCGGTGTAGATATTTCCATGTTCATACAGATAACGGTGTAGATATTTCAATGTTCAAACAGATAGCTGTGTAGATATTTCCATGTTCATACAGTTAGCGGTGTAGATATTTCCATGTTCATACAGATGGCGGTGTAGATATTTTCATGTTCATACAGATGGCGGTATAGATATTTCCATGTTCATACTGATGGCGGTGTAGATATTTCCATGTTCATAGAGATGGCGGTGTAGTTATTTCCATGTTTATGCAGATAGCGGTATAGATACTTCCATGTTTATACAGATGGTGGTGTAGATATTTCCATGTTTATAGAGATGGCGGTCTAGATATTTCCATGTTTACAGAGATAGTGGTGTAGTTATTTCCAAGTTTATAGAGACAGCGTTGTAGATATTTCCATGTTTATACAGATAGCGGTGAAGATATTTCCATGTTTATACAGATGGCGGTATAGATATTTCCATGTTCATACTGATGGCGGTGTAGATATTTCCATGTTCATAGAGATGGCGGTGTAGTTATTTCCATGTTTATGCAGATAGCGGTATAGATACTTCCATGTTTATACAGATGGTGGTGTAGATATTTCCATGTTTATAGAGATGGCGGTCTAGATATTTCCATGTTTACAGAGATAGTGGTGTAGTTATTTCCAAGTTTATAGAGACAGCGTTGTAGATATTTCCATGTTTATACAGATAGCGGTGAAGATATTTCCATGTTTATACAGATGGCGGTGTAGATATTTCCATGTTCATACAAATGGTGGTGTAGATATTTCCATGTTAATAGAGATGGCGGTGTAGATATTTCCATGTTTATACAGATAGCAGTGTAGTTATTTCCATGTTTATAGAGACGGCTGTGTAGATATTTCCATTGATATACAGATAGTTGTGTAGATATTTGCATGTTCATACAGATAGCGGTGTAGATATTTCCATGTTCGTACAGATAGCGGTGCAGATATTTCCATGTTCATACAGATAGCGGTGTAGATATTTCCATGTTCATACAGATAACGGTGTAGATATTTCAATGTTCAAACAGATAGCTGTGTAGATATTTCCATGTTCATACAGTTAGCGGTGTAGATATTTCCATGTTCATACAGATGGCGGTGTAGATATTTTCATGTTCATACAGATGGCGGTATAGATATTTCCATGTTCATACTGATGGCGGTGTAGATATTTCCATGTTCATAGAGATGGCGGTGTAGTTATTTCCATGTTTATGCAGATAGCGGTATAGATACTTCCATGTTTATACAGATGGTGGTGTAGATATTTCCATGTTTATAGAGATGGCGGTCTAGATATTTCCATGTTTACAGAGATAGTGGTGTAGTTATTTCCAAGTTTATAGAGACAGCGTTGTAGATATTTCCATGTTTATACAGATAGCGGTGAAGATATTTCCATGTTTATACAGATAGCGGTGTAGATATTTCCATGTTTATACAGATAGCAGTGTAGATATTTCCATGTTTATAGAGATATTGTTGTAGATAATTTCAATTTCATACAGAGAGCAGTGTAGATATTTCCAAGTTCATACAGATAGCGGTGTAGATATTTCCACGTTTATAGAGATGGCGGTGTAGGTATTTCCATGTTTATACAGAGTACGGTGTAGATATTTCCATGTTTATAGGGATGGCGGTATAGATATTTCCATGTTTATACAGATGGCGGTGTAGATATTTCTATGTTTAGAGAGATTGCGGTCTAGATATTTCCATGTTTACAGAGATAGTGTTGTAGTTATTTCCAAGTTTATAGAGATAGCGATGTAGATATTTCCATGTTTATACAGATAGCGGTGTAGATATTTCCATGTTTATACAGAGAGCGGTGTAGATATTTCCATCTTTATACAGATATCAGTGTAGATATTTCAATGTTTATACAGATAGTGTTCTGGATATTTCCATCTTATTTCAGATGGCGGTGTAGATATGTCCATGTTCATACAGACGGCGGTGTATATGTTTCCAGTTTTATAGAGATAGCAGTGTAGTTATTTCCATGTTTATAGAGATAGCGGTGTAGAGTTTTCCATGTATATACAGATAGATATGCAGATATTCCCATGTTCATACAGATAGCAATGTAGATATTTCCATGCTCACACAGATAGCGGAGTAGATATTTCCATGTTCACACAGATAGCGGTGTAGATATTTCCATGTTCATAGAGATGACGGTGTAGATATTTCCATGTTCATACAAATGGCGGTGTAGATATTTCCATGTTCATAGAAATGGCGGTGTAGATATTTCCATGTTTATACAGATAGCAATGTAGATATTACCATCTTTATACAGATAGCGGTGTAGATATTTCCATTGATATACAGATAGCTGTGCAGATATTTGCATGTTCATACAGTTAGCGGTGTAGATATTTCCATGTTCATATAGATTGCGGTGTAGATATTTCCATGTTCATACAGATAGCGGTGTAGATATTTCCATGTTTTACAGATAGCGGTGTAGATATTTCCATGTTCATACAGATAGCGGGGTAGATATTTCCATCTTCATACAGTTGGCGGTGTAGATATTTCCAAGTTCATACAGATGGCGGTGTAGATATTTACATGTTCATATAGATGGCGGTGTAGATATTTCCATGTTCGTACGGATGGCAGTGTAGGTATTTCCATGTTCATACAGGTGGCGGTGTAGCTATTTCCATGTTCATACAGATAGCAGTGTAGTTATTTACATGTTTATACAGATAGCGGTGTAGATATTTCCATTGATATACAGATAGCTGTGTAGATATTTCCATGTTCATACCAATAGCGGTGTAGGTATTTCCATGTTCATACAGTTAGCGGTGTAGATATTTCCATGTTCATACAGATGGCGGTGTAGATATTTACATGTTCATACAGATGGCGGTGTAGATATTTCCTTGTTCGTGCAGATGGCGGTGTAGATATTTTCATATTCATAGAGATATCGGTGTAGATATTTCCATGTTTATGCAGATAGCGGTATAGATATTTCCATGTTTATACAGATGGTGGTGTAGATATTTCCATGTTTATAGAGATGGCGGTTTAGATATCTCCATGATTATAGAGATAGTGGTGTAGTTATTTCCAAGTTTATAGAGACAGCGTTGTAGATATTTCCATGTTTATACAGATAGCGGTGAAGATATTTCCATGTTTATACAGATAGCGGTGTAGATATTTCCATGTTTATACAGACAGCAGTGTAGATATTTCCATGTTTATAGAGATAGTGGTTCAGATAATTTCAATTTTATGCAGAGAGCAGTGTAGATATTTCCAAGTTCATACAGATAGCGGTGTAGATATTTCCACGTTTATAGAGATGGCGGTATAGCTATTTCCATGTTCATACAGATGGCGATGTAGATATTTCCATGTTTTTTGAGATGGCGGTGTAGATATTTTCATATTTTCACAGATGGCGGTGTAGATATTTCCATGTTTACTCAGATAGCGGTGTAGACATTTCCATGATTACGCAGATAGCGGTGAGGATATTTCCATGTTTATGCAGATAGCGGTGTAGATATTTCCATGTTTATACAGATAGCGGTGCGGATATTTCCATGTTTATACAGATAGCAATGTAGATATTTCCATGTTTATAGAGATAGTGGTGTAGATATTTCCATTGATATACAGATAGCTGTGTAGATATTTGCATGTTCATACAGATAGCGGTGTAGATATTTCCATGTTCATACAGATAGCGGTGTAGATATTTCCATGTTCATACAGATAGCGGTGTAGATATTTCCATGTTGTACAGATAGCGGTGTAGATATTTCCATGTTCATAATGATAGCGGTGTAGATATTTCCATGTTCATACAGTTAGCGGTGTAGATATTTCCATGTTCATACAGATGGCGGTGTAGATATTTACATGTTCATACAGATGGCGGTGTAGCTATTTCCATGTTTATGCAGATAGCGGTGTAGATATTTCCATGTTTATACAGATAGCGGTGCGGATATTTCCATGTTTATACAGATAGTAGGGCAGATATTTCAATGTTTATGCAGATAGCGGTGTAGATATTTCCATCTTAATACAGATGGCAGTGTAGATATGTCCATGTTCGTAAAGATGGCGGTGTAGATATTTCCAAGTTCTTACAGATAGCAGTGTAGTTATTTCCATGTTTATAGAGATAGCAATGTAGATATTTCCATTGGTATACATATAGCTGTGTAGATATGTGCATGTTCATACTGATAGAGGTGTAGATATTTCCATGTTCGTACAGATAGCGGTGTAGATATTTCCATGTTCATACAGATAGCGGTGTAGATATTTCCATGTTCATACAGATAACGGTGTAGATATTTCCGTGTTCATACAGATAGCGGTGTAGATATTTCCACGTTCATACAGTTAGCGGTGTAGATATTTCCATGTTCATACAGATGGCGGTGTAGATATTTACATGTTCATACAGATGGCGGTGTAGATATTTCCATGTTCGTACAGATGGCGGTGTAGATATTTCCATGTTCATAGAGATGGCGGTGTAGTTATTTCCATGTTTATGCCCATAGCTTTATAGATATTTCCATGTTTATACAGATGGTGGTGTAGATATTTCCATGTTTATAGAGATGGCGGTCTAGATATTTCCATGTTTATATAGATAGTGGTGTAGTTATTTCCATGTTTATAGAGACAGCATTGTAGATATTTCCATGTTTATACAGATAGCGGTGAAGATATTTCCATGTTTATACAGATAGCGGCGTAGATATTTCCATGTTTATACAGATAGCAGTGTAGATATTTCCATGTTTATAGAGATAGTGGTGTAGATAATTTCAATTTTATACAGATAGAAGTGTAGATATTTCCAAGTTCATACAGATAGTGGTGTAGATATTTCCACGTTTATAGAGATGGCGTTGTAGATATTTCCATGTTCATACAGATGGCGGTGTAGATATTTCCATGTTTTTAGAGATGGCAGTTTAGATATTTTCATGTTTACACAGATGGCGGTGGAGATATTTCCATGTTTACACAGATAGCGGTGTAGACATTTCCATGTTTACACAGATAGCGGTGAGGATATTTCCATGTTTATGCAGATAGCGGTGTAGATATTTCCATGTTTATACAGATAGCGGTGCGGATATTTCCTTGTTTATACAGATAGCAATGTAGATATTTCCATGTTCATACAGATAGCGGTGTAGATATTTCCATGTTCATACAGATAGCGGTGTAGATATTTCCATGTTTTATAGATAGCGGTGTAGATATTTCCATGTTCATACAGATAGCGGTGTAGATATTTCCATGTTCATACAGTTAGCGGTGTAGATATTTCCATGTTCATACAGATGGCGTTGTAGATATTTACATGTTCACACAGATGGCGGTGTAGATATTTCCATGTTCGTACAGATAGCGGTGTAGATATTTCCATGTTCATACAGATGGCGGTGTAGATATTTCCATGTTCATTCAGATAACAGTGTAGATATTTCCATGTTGATACAGATAGCGGTGTAGATATTTCCATATTCATACACATGGCGGTGTAGATATTTCCATGTTCATACAGATTGCGGAGTAGGTATTTCCATGTTCATACAGACGGCGGTGTAGATGTTTTCATGTTCATAGAGATGGCGGAGTAGTTATTTCCATGTTTATGCAGATAGCAGTATAGATATTTCCATGTTTATACAAATGGTGGTGTAGATATTTCAATGTTTATAGAGATGGCGGTCTAGATATCTCCATGATTATAGAGATAGTGGTGTAGTTATTTCCAAGTTTATAGAGACAGCATTGTAGATATTTCCATGTTTATACAGATAGCGGTGAAGATATTTACATGATTATACAGATAGCGGTGTAGATATTTCCATGTTTATACAGATAGCGGTGCGGATATTTCCATGTTTATACAGATAGTTGGGCAGATATTTCCATGTTTATACAGATAGCGGTGTAGATATTTCCATGTTCGTACAGATGGCGGTGTAGATATTTCCATGTTCATACAAATGGCGGTGTAGATATTTCCATGTTCATACAGATGGCGGTGTAGATATTTCCATGTTCATACAAATGGCGGTGTAGATATTTCCATGTTTATACAGATAGCAATATAGATATTTCCATGTTTATACAGATAGTGGTGTATATATTTCCATTGATATACAGATAGCTGTGTAGATATTTGCATGTTCATACAGATAGCGGTGTAGATATTTCAATGTTCATATAGATAGCTGTGTAGATATTTGCATGTTCATACAGATAGCGGTGTAGATATTTCCATGTTCATACACATAGCGGTGTAGATGTTTCCATGTTCATACAGATAACGGTGTAGATATTTCCATGATCATACAGACAGCGGTGTAGATATTTCCATGTTCACACAGATAGCGGTGTAGATATTTCCGTCTTCATACAGTTAGCGGTGTAGATATTTCCATGTTCATGCAGATAGGGGTGTAGATATTTACATGTTCATACAGATAGCGGTGTAGATATTTCCATATTCATACAGATAACGGTGTAGATATTTCCATGTTCATACAGATAGCGGTGTAGATATTTCCATGTTCATACAGTTAGCGGTGTAGATATTTCCATGTTCATACAGATGGCGGTGTAGATATTTACATGTTCATACAGATGGCGGTGTAGATATTTCCATGTTCGGACAGATGGCGGTGTAGATATTTCCATGTTCATAGAGATTGCGGTGTAGTTATTTCCATGTTTATGCAGATAGCGGTATAGATAATTCCATGTTTATACACTTGGTGGTGTAGATATTTCCATGTTTATAGAGATGGCGGTCTAGATATTTCCATGTTTATAGAGATAGTGGTGTAGTTATTTCCAAGTTTATAGAGACAGCATTGTAGATATTTCCATGTTTATACAGATAGCGGTGAAGATATTTCCATGTTTATACAGATAGCGGTGTAGATATTTCCATGTTTATACAGACAGCAGTGTAGATATTTCCATGTTTATAGAGATAGTGGTGTAGATAATTTCAATTTTTTACAGGATGCAGTGTAGTTATTTCCAAGTTCATACAGATAGCGGTGTAGATATTTCCACGTTTATAGAGATGGCGGTGTAGATATTTCCATGTTCATACAGATGGCGGTGTAGATATTTCCATGTTTTTAGAGATGGTGGTGTAGATATTTTCATGTTTACACAGAAGGCTTTGGAGATATGTCCGTGTTTACTCAGATAGTGGTGTAGACATTTCCATGTTTACACAGATAGCGGTGTGGATATTTCCATGTGTTATGCAGATAGCGGTGTGGATATTTCCATGTTTATACAGATAGCGATGCGGATACTTCCATGTTTATACAGATAGTAGGGCAGATAATTCCATGTTTATACAGATAGAGGTGTAGATATTTCCATCTTAATACAGATGGCGGTGTAGATATGTCCATGTTCGTAAAGATGGCGGTGTAGATATTTCCATGTTCATACAGAAGGCGGTGTAGATATTTCGAAGTTTATAGAGATAGCGCTGTAGTTATTTCCATATTTATAGAGAAATCTCTGTAGTTATTTCCATGTATATGCAGATAGCTGTGTAGATATTTCCATGTTAATGCAGATAGCGGTGTAGATATTTCCATGTTCATCCAGATGCCGGTGTAGATATTTCCATGTTCATACAGATAGCGGTGTAGATATTTCCAAGTTCATCCAGATGGCTGTGTAGATATATCCATGTTCATACAGATGGCGGTGAAGATATTTCCATGTTCATACAGATGGCGGTGTAGATATTTCCATGTTCATTCAGATGGCGGTGTAGATATTTCCGTGTTCATACACATGGCGGTGTAGATATTTCCATGTTCATAGAGATGGCGGTGTAGATATTTCCGTGTTCATACAGATGGCGGTGTAGATATTTCCAAGTTTTTAGAGGTGGCGGTGTAGATATTTCCATGTTTACACAGATAGCGGTGTGGATATTTCCATGTTTATGCTGATAGCGGTGTAGATATTTCCATGTTTATACAGATAGCGGTGCGGATATTTCCATGTTTATACAGATAGTTGGGCAGATATTTCCATGTTTATAGAGATAGCGGTGTAGATATTTCCATCTTAATACAGATGGCGGTGTAGATAGGTCCATGTTCGTACAGTTGGCGGTGTAGATATTTCCATGTTCATACAGATGGCGGTGTAGATATTTCGAAGTTTATAGAGATAGCGCTGTAGTTATTTCCATATTCATAGAGAAGTCTCTGTAGATATTTCAATGTATATGCAGATAGCTGTGTAGATATTTCCATGTTCGTCCAGATGCTGGTGTAGATATATCCATGTTCATACAGATGGCGGTGAAGATATTTCCATGTTTATACAGATAGCAATGTAGATATTTCCATGTTTATAGAGATAGCGGTGTAGATATTTCCATTGATGTACAGATAGCTGTGTAGATATTTGCATGTTCATACAGATTGCAGTGTAGATATTTCCATGTTCAAACAGATAGCTGTGTAGATATTTCCATGTTCATACAGATAGCGGTGTGGTTATTTCCATTTTTATTGAAATAGCAGTGTCGATATTTCCATTTATATACAGATAGCTTTGTAGATATTTCCATGTTCATACAGATAGCGGTGGAGATATTTCCCTGTTCATACAGATAGCGGTGTAGATATTTCAATCTTCAAACAGATAGCGGTGTAGATATTTCAATGTTTACAGATAGCGATGTAGATATTTCCATGTTTATAGAGATAGCGGTGTAGATATTTCCATGTTTATGGACATAGCGGTGTAGGTATTTCCATTTTTATACAGATAGCAGTGTATATTTTTCCATGTTCATACAGATAGCGGTGTATATATTTTCACCTTTAAAGAGATGGCGGAGTAGATATATCCATGTTCATACAGTTGGTGATGTAGCTATTTCCATGTTTATAGAGATGACGTTGTAGATATTTCCATGTTTATACAGATGGCGGTGTAGATATTTCCATGTTCGTTAAGATGGCCGTGTAGATATTTCCATGTTCATAGAGATGGTGGTGTAGATATCTCCTTGTTTATGCAGATAGCGGTATAGATATTTTCATGTTTATACAGATGGTGGTGTAGATATTTCCATGTTTATAGAGATGGCGGTCTAGATATTTCCATGTTTATAGAGATAGTGGTGTAGATAATTTCAATTTTATACAGATAGCAGTGTAGGTATTTCCAAGTTCATACAGATAGCGGTGTAGATATTTCCACTTTTATAGAGATGGCGGTGTAGATATTTCCATGTTCATACTTACGGCGGTGTAGATATTTCCATCTTTATAGAGATGGCCGTGTAGATATTTCCATGTTTACACAGTTGGCGGTGTAGATATTTCCATGTTTACACTGATAGCGGTGTAGACATTTCCATGTTCATAGAGATGGCGGTGTAGATATTTCCATGTTCATACAAATGGCGGTGTAGATATTTCTATGTTCATAGAGATGGCGGTGTAGATATTTCCATGTTTACAGTTAGCAGTGTAGTTATTTCCATGTTTATAGAGATAGCAGTGTAGATATTTCCATTGTTATACAGATAGCTGTGTAGATATTTGAATGTTCATACAGCTAGCGGTGTAGATATTTCCATGTTCATACAGATAGCGGTGTAGATATTTACATGTTCATAAATATAACGGTGTAGATATTTCCATGTTCATACAGATAACGGTGTAGATATTTCCATGATTATACAGTCAGCGGTGTAGATATTTCCTTGTTCACACAGATAGCGGTGTAGATATTTCCATGTTCATACAGTTAGCGGTGTAGATATTTCCACGTTCATGCAGATAGCGGTGTAGATATTTCCATGTTCATCCAGATGCTGGTGTAGATATATCCATGTTCATACAGAGGGCGGTGAAGATATTTCCATGTTCATACAGATGGCGGTGTAGATATTTCCATGTTCATACAAATGGCGGTGTAGGTATTTCCATCTTCATACAGATGGCGGTTTAGATATTTCCATGTTCATACAAATGGCGGTGTAGATATTTCCATGTTCATAGAGATGGCGGTGTAGATATTTCCATGTTTATGCAGATAGCAATGTAGATATTTCCATGTTTATACAGATAGCACTGTAGATATTTCCATTGATATACAGATAGCTGTGTAGATATTTGCATGTTCATACAGATAGCGGTGTAGATATTTCCATGTTCATACAGATAGCGGGGTAGATATTTCCATCTTCCTACAGTTAGCGGTGTAGATATTTCCATGTTCATACAGATGGCGGTGTAGATACTTACATGTTCATACAGATGGCGGTGTAGATATTTCCATGTTCGTACGGATGGCAGTGTAGATATTTTCATGTTCATACAGGTGGCGTTGTAGATATTTCCATGTTCATACAGATAGCAGTGTAGTTACTTCCATGTTTATACAGATAGCGGTGTAGATATTTCCAATGATATACAGATACCTGTGTAGATATTTGCATGTTCATACAGATAGCGGTGTAGATATTTCCATGTTCATACACATAGCAGTGTAGATGTTACCATGTTCATACAGATAACGGTGTAGATATTTCCAAGATCATACAGACAGGGGTGTAGATATTTCCATGTTAACACAGATAGCGGTGTAGATATTTCCATGTTCATACAGTTAGCGGTGTAGATATTTCCATGTTCATGCAGATAGGGGTGTAGATATTTCCATGTTCATACAGATAGCGGTGTAGATATTTCCTTGTTCATACAGATAACGGTGTAGATATTTCCATGTTCATACAGATAGCGGTGTAGATATTTCCATGTTCATACAGTTAGCGGTGTAGATATTTCCATGTTCATACAGATGGCGGTGTAGATATTTGCATGTTCATACAGATGTCGGTGTAGATGTTTCCATGTTTATACAGATAGCAGTGTAGTTATTTCCATGTTCATAGAGATAGCAGTGTACATATTTCCATTGATATACAGATAGCTGTGTAGATATTTCCATGTTCGTACAGATAGCAGTGTAGATATTTCCATGTTCATACAGAGAGCGGTGTAGATATTTCCATGTTCACACAGATAGCGGTGTAGTTATTTCCATGTTCATACAGATAGGGGTGTAGATACTTCCATGTTCATACAGATAGCGTTGTAGATGTTTCCATGCTCATACAGTCAGCGGTGTAGTTATTTCCATGTTCATACAGATGTCATTGTAGATATTTCCATGTTCATACAGGTGGCGGTGTAGATATTTGCATGTTTATACAGATAGCAGTGTAGTTATATTCGTGTTTATAGAGATAGCAGTGCAGATATTTCCATTGATAAACAGATAGCTGTGTAGATATTTGCATGTTCTTACAGATAGCGGTATAGATATTTCCATGTTCATACAGATAGCGGTATAGATATTTCCATGTTCATACAGATAGCGGTGTAGATATTTCCATGTTCATACAGATAGCGGTGTAGATATTTCCATGTTCATACAGATAGCGGTGTAGATATTTCCATGTTCATACAGTTAGCGGTGTAGATATTTCCATGTTCATACAGATGGCGTTGTAGATATTTCCATGTTCATAGAGATGGCGGTGTAGATATTTCCATATTTATACAGATAGCAGTGTAGTTATTTCCATGTTTATAGAGATAGCAGTGTAGATATTTCCACTGATATACAGAGAGCTGTGTAGATATTTGCATGGTCATACAGATAGCGGTGTAGATATTTCCATGTTCGTACAGATAGTGGTGTAGATATTTCCATGATCATACAGATAGCAGTGTAGATATTTCCATGTTCATACAGATAACGGTGTAGATATTTCCATGTTCATACAGATAGCGGTGTAGATATTTCCATGCTCATACAGTTAGCGGTGTAGATATTTCCATGTTCATACAGATGGTGGTGTAGATATTTACATGTTCATACAGATGGCGGTATAGATATTTCCATGTTCGTACAGATGGCGTTGTAGATATTTCCATGTTCATAGAGATGGCGGTGTAGATATTTCCATGTTTATGCAGATAGCGGTATAGATATTTCCATGTTTATACAGATGGCAGTGTAGATATTTCCATGTTTATAGAGACGGCGGTGTAGATATTTCCATGTTCATACAGATGGCGGTGTAAATATTTCCACGTTTATAGGGATGGCGGTGTAGATATTTCCATGTTTACACACATAGCGGTGTAGAAATTTCCATGTTTACACAGATAGCGGTGTGGATATTTCCATGTTTATGCAGACAGTAGTGTAGATATTTCCATGTTTATACAGATAGCGGTGCGGATATTTCCATGTTTATACAGAAAGTTGGGCAGATATTTCCATGTTTATACAGATAGCGGTGTAGATATTTCCATCTTAATACAGATGGCGGTGTAGATATGTCCATGTTTGTACAGACGGCGGTGTAGATATTTCCATGTTCATACAGATGGCGGTGAAGATATTTCGAAGTTTATAGAGATAGCGATGTAGTTATTTCCATATTTATAGAGAAATCTGTGTAGATATTTCCATGTATATTCAGATAGCTTTGTCGATATTTCCATGTTCATGCAGATAGCGGTGTATTTATTTCCATGTTCATCCAGATGCCGGTGTACATATATCCATGTTCATACAGATGGCGGTGAAGATATTTCCATGTTCATACAGATGGTGGTGTAGATATTTCCATGTTCATACAAATGGCGGTGTAGATATTTCCATGTTCATAGAGATGGAGGTGTAGATATTTCCATACTTATACAGATAGCAGTGTAGTTATTTCCATGTTGATAGGGATAGCAGTGTAGATATTTTCATTGGTATACATATAGCTGTGTAGATATTTGCATATTCATAAAGATAGCGCCCTAGATATTTCCATGTTCATACAGATAGCAGTGTAGATATTTCCATGTTCATATAGATGGCAGTGTAGATATTTCCATGTTCATACAGGTGGCGGTGTAGATATTTCCATGTTTATACAGATAGCAGTGTAGTTATTTCCATGTTTATAGAGATAGCAGTGTAGATATTTCCATTGATATACTGACAGCTGTGTAGATATTTGCATGTCCATACAGATAGCGGTGTAGATATTTCCATGTTCATACAGATAGCGGTGTAGATATTTCCATGTTTATACAGATAGTGGTGCGGATATTTCCATGTTTATACAGATAGTTGGGCAGATATTTCCATGTTTATACAGATAGCGATGTAGATATTTCCATCTTAATACAGATGGCGGTGTAGATATGTCCATGTTCGTACAGATGGCGTTGAACATATTTCCATGTTCATACAGATGGCGGTGTAGATATTTTGAAGTTTATAGAGATAGCGCTGTAGTTATTTCCATATTTATTGAGAAATCTGTGTAGATATTTCCATGTATATGCAGATAGCTGTGTAGATATTTCCATTTTCATGCAGATAGCGGTGTAGATATTTCCATGTTCATCCAGATGCCGGTGTAGATATATCCATGTTCATACAGATGGGGGTGAAGATACTTCCATGTTCATACAGATGGCGGTGTACATATTTCCATGTTCATGCAAATGGCGGTGTAGATATTTCCATGTTCATAGAGATGGCGGTGTAGATATTTCCGTGTACATACAAATGGCGGTGTAGATATTTCCATGTTCGTACAGATGGCGGTGCAGATATTTCCATGTTCATACAGTTAGCCGTGTAGATATTTCCATGTTCATACAGAGGGCGGTGTAGATATTTACATGTTCATACAGATGGAGGTGTAGATGTTTCCATGTTCGTATGGATGGCAGTGTAGATATTTCCATGTTCATACAGGTGGATGTGTAGATATTTCCATGTTGATAGAGATAGCAGTGTAGTTATTTCCATGTTTATAGAGATAGCAGGGTAGATATTTCCATTGATATACAGATAGCTGTGTAGATATTTGCATGTTCGTACAGATAGCGGTGTAGATATTTCCATGTTCATACAGAGAGTGGTGTAGATATTTCCATATTCACACAGATAGTGGTGTAGTTATTTCCATGTTCAGATAGCGGTGTAGGTATTTCCATGTTCATACAGATAGCGTTGTAGATGTTTGCATGCTCATACAGTCAGCGGTGTAGTTATTTCCATGTTCATACATATGGCATTGTAGATATTTACATGTTCATACAGATGGCGGTGTAGATATTTCCATGTTCATACGGATGGCAGTGTAGATATTTCCATGTTCATACAGGTGGCGGTGTAGATATTTGCATGTTTATACAGATAGCAGTGTAGTTATTTCCGTGTTTATAGAGATAGCAGTGCAGATATTTCCATTGATAAACAGATAGCTGTGTAGATATTTCCATGTTCATACAGATAGCGGTGTAGATATTTCCATGTTCATACAGATAGCGGTGTAGATATTTCCATGTTCATACAGATAGCGGTGTAGATATTTCCATGTTCATACAGTTAGCGGTGTAGATATTTCCATGTTCATACAGATGGCGGTGTAGATATTTCCATGTTCATAGAGATGGCGGTGTAGATATTTCCATATTTATACAGTTAGCAGTGTAGTTATTTCCATGTTTATAGAGATAGCAGTGTAGATATTTCCACTGATATACAGAGAGCTGTGTAGATATTTGCATGGTCATACAGATAGCGGTGTAGATATTTCCATGTTCGTACAGACAGCGGTGTAGATATTTCCATGTTCATACAGATAGCAGTGTAGATATTTCCATGTTCCTACAGATAACGGTGTAGATATTTCCATGTTCATACAGATAGCCATGTAGATATTTCCATGTTCATACTGTTAGCGGTGTAGGTATTTCCATGTTCATGCAGATGGCGGTGTAGATATTTACATGTTCATACAGATGGCGGTATAGATATTTCCATGTTCGTACAGATGGCGTTGTACATATTTCCATGTTCATACAGATGGCGGTGTAGATATTTACATGTTCATACAGATGGCGGTATAGATATTTCCAAGTTCATACTGATGGCGGTGTAGATATTTCCATGTTCATACAGATGGCGGTGTAGATATGTCTATGTTCGTACAGATGGCGGTGTAGATATTTCCATGTTCATACAGATGGTGGTGTAGATATTTCCATGTTCATACAAATGGCGGTGTAGATATGTCTATGTACATAGAGATGGCGGTGTAGATATTTCCATGTTCATACAGATGGTGGTGTAGATATTTCCATGTTCATACAAATGGCAGTGTAGATATTTCCATGTTCATAGAGATGGCGGTGTTGATATTTCCATGTTCATACAAATGTCGGTGTAGATATTTCCATGTTCAAAGAGATGGCGGTGTAGATATTTCCATGTTCATACAAATGGCGGTGTAGGTATTTCCATGTTCACAGACATGGCGGTTAAGATATTTCCTTGTTTATAGAGATAGTGGTGTAGTTATTTCCAAGTTTATAGAGACAGCGTTGTAGATATTTCCTTGTTTATACATATAGCGGTGAAGTTATTTCCATGTTTATACAGATAGCGGTGTAGATATTTTCATGTTTATACAGATAACAGTGTAGATATTTCCAAGTTCATACAGATAGCGGTGTAGATATTTCCACTTTTATAGAGATGGCGGTGTAGATATTTCCATGTTCATACAGATGGCGGTGTAGATATTTCCATCTTTATAGAGATGGCCGTGTAGATATTTCCATGTTTACACAGATGGCGGTGTAGATATTTCCATGTTTACACAGATAGCGGTGTAGACATTTCCATGTTCATAGAGATGGCAGTGTAGATATTTCCATGTTCATACAAATGGCGGTGTAGAGATTTCTATGTTCATAGAGATGGCGGTGTAGATATTTCCATCTTTACAGATAGCAGTGTAGTTATTTCCATGTTTATAGAGATAGCAGTGTAGAAATTTCCCTTGTTATACAGATAGCTGTGTAGATATTTGCATGTTCATACACATATCGGTGTAGATATTTCCATGTTGATACAGATAGCGGTGTAGATATTTACATGTTCATACACATAGCGGTGTAGATATTTCCATGTTCATACAGATAACGGTGTAGATATTTCCATGATCATACAGACAGCGGTGTAGATATTTCCATGTTCATACAGATAGCGGTGTAGATGTTTCCATGTTCATACAGTTAGCGGTGTAGATATTTCCATGTTCATGCAGATAGCGGTGTAGATATTTCCACGTTTATAGAGATGGCGGTTTATATATTTCCATGTTCATACAGATGGCGGTGTAGATATTTCCATGTTTTTTGAGATGGCGGTGTAGATATTTTCATGTTTACACAGATGGCGTTGGAGATATTTCCATGTTTACTCAGATAGCGGTGTAGACATTTCCATGATAACGCAGATAGCGGTGAGGATATTTCCATGTTTACTCAGATAGCGGTGTAGACATTTCCATGTTTACACAGATAGTGGTGAGGTTATTTCCATGTTTATGCAGATAGCGGTGTAGATATTTCCATGTTCATACAGATAGCGGTGTAGATATTTCCATGTTCATACATATAGCGGTGTAGATATTTCCATGTTTTACAGATAGCGGTGTAGATATTTCCATGTTCATACAGATAGCGGTGTAGATATTTCCATGTTCATACAGTTAGCGGTGTAGATATTTCCATGTTCATACAGATGGCGGTGTAGATATTAACATGTTCACACAGATGGCGGTGTAGATATTTCCATGTTCGTACAGATAGCGGTGTAGATATTTCCATGTTCGTACAGATGGCGGTGTAGATATTTCCATGTTCATACAGATAACAGTGTAGATATTTCCATGTTGATACAGATAGCGGTGTAGATATTTCCATGTTCATACAGTTAGCGGTGTAGATATTTCCATATTCATACACATGGCGGTGTAGATATTTCCATGTTCATACAGATTGCGGAGTAGGTATTTCCATGTTCGTACAGATGGCGGTGTAGATGTTTCCATGTTCATAGAGATGGCGGAGTAGTTATTTCCATGTTTATGCAGATAGCAGTATAGATATTTCCATGTTTATACAAATGGTGGTGTAGATATTTCCATGTTTATAGAGATGTCGGTCTAGATATCTCCATGATTATAGAGATAGTGGTGTAGTTATTTCCAAGTTTATAGAGACAGCATTGTAGATATTTCCATGTTTATACAGATAGCGGTGAAGATATTTCCATGTTCATACAGATGGCGGTGTAGATATTTCCATGTTCATACAAATGGCGGTGTAGATATTTCCATGTTCATACAGATGGCGGTGTAGATATTTCCATGTTCATACAAATGGCGGTGTAGATATTTCCATGTTCATAGAGATGGCGGTGTAGATATTTCCATGTTTATACAGATAGCAATCTAGATATTTCCATCTTTATACAGATAGCGGTGTAGATATTTCCATTGATATACAGATAGCTGTGCAGATATTTGCATGTTCATACAGATAGCGGTGTAGATATTTCCATGTTCATATAGATAGCGGTGTAGATATTTCCATGTTCATACAGAGAGCGGTGTAGATATTTCCATGTTTTACAGATAGCGGTGTAGATATTTCCATGTTCATACAGATGGCGGTGTAGATATTTACATGTTCATACAGATGGTAGTGTAGATATTTCCATGTTTGTAGAGATGGCGGTCTAGATATTTCCATGTTTATAGAGATAGTGGTGTAGTTATTTCCAAGTTTATAGAGACAGCGTTGTAGATATTTCCATGTTTATACAGATAGCGGTGAAGATATTTCCATGTTCATACAGATAGTGGTGTAGAAATTTCCAACTTCATACAGATAGCGGTGTAGAAATTTCCATGTTCATACACATAGCGGTGTAGATATTTCCATGTTCATAGAGATGGCGGTGTAGATATTTCCATGTTCGTACACATGGCGGTGTAGATATTTCCATGTTCATAGAGATGACGGTGTATATATTTCCATTTTCATACGGATGACGGTGTAGATATTTCCATATTGATACAGATGGCGGTGTAGATATTTCCATGTTTATACAGATGGCAGTGTTGATATTTTCGTGTTTATGCAGAGGGCGGTTTAGATATTTCCATGTTTACAGAGATAGCGGTGTAGATATTTCCATGTTGATAAACATAGCGGTGTAGAGATTTCTAAGTTTATGGAGATAGCAGTGTAGATATTTCCAAGTTTATAGAGATAGCGGTGTAGATTTTTCCATGTTTACGGAGATAGCGGTGTAGATATTTCCATGTTTATTCAGCTATCGGTATGGATATTTCCATGTTTATACAGATGGCGGTGTAGATATTTCTATGTTTAGAGAGATTGCGGTCTAGATATTTCCATGTTTACCGAGATAGTGTTGTAGTTATTTCCAAGTTTATAGAGATAGCGATGTAGATATTTCCATGTTTATACAGATAGCGGTGTAGATATTTCCATGTTTATACAGAGAGCGGTGTAGATATTTCCATCTTTATACAGATATCAGTGTAGATATTTCAATGTTCATACAGATAGTGTTCTGGATATTTGCATCTTAATTCAGATGGCGGTGTAGATAAGTCCATGTTCATACTGACGGCGGTGTATATGTTTCCAGTTTTATAGAGATAGCAGTGTAGTTATTTCCATGTTTTTAGAGATAGCGGTGTAGAGTTTTCCATGTATATACATATAGCTATGTAGATATTCCCAAGTTCATACAGATAGCAATGTAGATATTTCCATGCTCACACAGATAGCGGTGTAGATATTTCCATGTTCACACAGATAGCGATGTAGATATTTCCATGTTCATAGAGATGACGGTGTACATATTTCCATGTTCATACAAATGGCGGTGTAGCTATTTCCATGTTCATAGAGATGGCGGTGTAGGTATTTCCATGTTTATACAGATAGCAATGTAGATATTTCCATCTTTATACAGATAGCGGTGTAGATATTTCCATTGATATACAGATAGCTGTGCAGATATTTGCATGTTCATACAGATAGCGGTGTAGATATTTCCATGTTCATAAAGATAGCGGTGTAGATATTTCCATGTTCATACAGATAGCGGTGTAGATATTTCCATGTTTTACAGATAGCGGTGTAGATATTTCCATGTTCATACAGATAGCGGGGTAGATATTTCCATCTTCATACAGTTAGCGGTGTAGATATTTCCAAGTTCATACAGATGGCGGTGTAGACATTTACATGTTCATACAGATGGCGGTGTAGATATTTCCATGTTCGTACGGATGGCAGTGTAGGTATTTCCATGTTCATACAGGTGGCGGTGTAGCTATTACCATGTTCATACAGATAGCAGTGTAGTTATTTCCATGTTTATACAGATAGCGGTGTAGATATTTCCATTGATATACAGATAGCTGTGTAGATATTTGCATGTTCATACAGATAGCGGTGTAGATATTTCCATGTTCATACACGTAGCGGTGTACATGTTTCCATGTTCATACAGATAACGGTGTAGATATTTCCATGATCATACAGACAGCGGTGTAGATATTTCCATGTTCACACAGATAGCGGTTTAGATGTTTCCATGTTCATACAGATAGCGGTTTAGATATTTCCATGTTCATACAGATAGCAGTGTAGATATTTCCATGTTCATAGAGATAACGGTGTCGATATTTCCATGTTCATACAGATAGCCTTGTAGATATTTCCATGTTCATACAGTTAGCGGTGTAGATATTTCCATGTTCATACAGATGGCGGTGTAGATATTTACTTGTTCATACAGATGGCGGTGTAGATATTTCCATGTTTGTGCAGATGGCGGTGTAGATATTTCCAAATTCATAGAGATATCGGTGTAGATATTTCCATGTTTATGGAGATAGCGGTATAGATATTTCCATGTTTATACAGATGGCGGTGTAGATATTTCCATGTTTATAGAGATGGCGGTTTACATATTTCCATGTTTATAGAGATAGTGGTGTAGTTATTTCCAAGTTTATAGAGACAGCGTTGTAGATATTTCCATGTTTATACAGATAGCGGTGAAGATATTTCCATGTTTATACAGATAGTGGTGTAGATATTTCCATGTTCATACAGATAGCGGTGTAGATATTTCCATGTTCATGCAGATAGCGGTGTAGATATTTCCATGTTCATCCGGATGGCTGTGTAGATATATCCATGTTCATACAGATGGCGGTGAAGATAATTCCATGTTCATACAGATAGCGGTGTAGATATTTCCAAGTTCATACAGATAGCGGTGTAGATATTTCCACGTTTATAGAGATGGCGGTTTAGATATATCCATGTTCATACAGATGGCGGTGTAGATATTTCCATGTTTTTTGAGATGGCGGTGTAGATATTTTCATGTTTACACAGATGGCGGTGGAGATATTTCCATGTTTACTCAGATAGCGGTGTAGACATTTCCATGATAACGCAGATAGCGGTGAGGATATTTCCATGTTTATGCAGATAGCGGTGTAGATATTTCCATGTTTATACAGATAGCGGTGCGGATATTTCCATGTTTATACAGATAGCAATGTAGATATTTCCATGTTTATAGAGATAGCGGTGTAGATATTTCCATTGATATACAGATAGCTGTGTAGATATTTGTATGTTCATACAGATAGCGGTGTAGATATTTCCATGTTCATACAGATAGCGGTGTAGATATTTCCATGTTCATACAGATAGCGGTGTAGATATTTCCATGTTTTACAGATAGCGGTGTAGATATTTCCATGTTCATACAGATAGCGGTGTAGATATTTCCATGTTCATACAGTTAGCGGTGTAGGTATGTCCATGTTCATACAGATGGCGGTGTAGATATTTACATGTTCATACAGATGGCGGTGTAGATATTTCCATGTTTATGCAGATAGCGGTGTAGATATTTCCATGTTTATTCAGACAGCGGTGCGGATATTTCCATGTTTATACAGATAGTAGGGCAGATATTTCAATGTTTATGCAGATAGCGGTGTAGATATTTCCATCTTAATACAGATGGCAGTGTAGATATGTCCATGTTCGTAAAGATGGCGGTGTAGATATTTCCATTTTCATACAGATAGCAGTGTAGTTATTTCCATGTTTATAGAGATAGCAATGTAGATATTTCCATTGGTATACATATAGCTGTGTAGATATTTGCATGTTCATACTGATAGAGGTGTAGATATTTCCATGTTCGTACAGATAGCGGTGTAGATATTTCCATGTTCATACAGATAGCGGTGTAGATATTTCCATGTTCATACAGATAACGGTGTAGATATTTCCGTGTTCATACAGATAGCGGTGTAGATATTTCCACGTTCATACAGTTAGTGGTGTAGATATTTCCATGTTCATACAGATGGCGGTGTAGATATGTACATGTTCATACAGATGGCGGTGTAGATATTTCCATGTTCGTACAGATGGCGGTGTAGATATTTCCATGTTCATAGAGATGGTGGTGTAGTTATTTCCATGTTTATGCACATAGCGGTACAGATATTTCCATGTTTATACAGATGGTGGTGTAGATATTTCCATGTTTATAGAGATGGCGGTCTAGATATTTCCATGTTAATAGAGATAGTGGTGTAGTTATTTCCAAGTTTATAGAGACAGCGTTGTAGATATTTACATGTTTATACAGGTAGCGGTGAAGATATTTCCATGTTTATTCAGATAGCGGTGTAGATATTTCCATGTTTATACAGATAGCAGTGTAGATATTTCCACGTTTATAGAGATGGCGTTGTAGATATTTCCATGTTCATACAGATGGCGGTGTAGATATTTCCATGTTTTTAGAGGTGGCGGTGTAGATATTTTCATGTTTACACAGATGGCGGTGGAGATATTTCCATGTTTACTCAGATAGAGGTGTAGACATTTCCATGTTTACACAGATGGCGGTGACTATATTTCCATGTTTATGCCGATAGCGGTGTAGATATTTCCATGTTTATACAGATAGCGGTGCGGATATTTCCTTGTTTATACAGATAGCAATGTAGATATTTCCATGTTCATACAGATAGCGGTGTAGATATTTCCATGTTCATACAGATAGCGATGTAGATATTTCCATGTTTTACAGATAGCGGTGTAGATGTTTCCATGTTCATACAGATAGCGGTGTAGATATTTCCATGTTCATACAGTTAGCGGTGTAGATATTTCCATGTTCATACAGATGGCGGTGTAGATATTTCCATGTTCGGACAGATGGCGGTGTAGATATTTCCATGTTCATAGAGATTGCGGTGTAGTTATTTCCATGTTTATGCAGATAGCGGTATAGATATTTCCATGTTTATACACTTGGTGGTGTAGATATTTCCATGTTTATAGAGATGGCGTTCTAGATATTTCCATGTTTATAGAGATAGTGGTGTAGTTATTTCCAAGTTTATAGAGACAGCATTGTAGATATTTCCATGTTTATACAGATAGCGGTGAAGATATTTCCATGTTTATACAGATAGCGGTGTAGATATTTCCATGTTTATAGAGACAGCAGTGTAGATATTTCCATGTTTATAGAGATAGTGGTGTAGATAATTTCAATTTTATACAGGATGCAGTGTAGTTATTTCCAAGTTCATACAGAGAGCGGTGTAGATATTTCCACGTTTATACAGATGGCGGTGTAGATATTTCCATGTTCATACAGATGGCGGTGTAGATATTTCCATATTTTCAGAGATGGTGGTGTAGATATTTTCATGTTTACACAGAAGGCGTTGGAGATATGTCCATGTTTACTCAGATAGTGGTGTAGACATTTCCATGTTTACACAGATAGCGGTGTGGATATTTCCATGTGTTATGCAGATAGCGGTGTGGATATTTCCATGTTTATACAGATAGCGGTGCGGATACTTCCATGTTTATACAGATAGTAGGGCAGATATTTCCATGTTTATACAGATAGAGGTGTAGATATTTCCATCTTAATACAGATGGCGGTGTAGATACGTCCATGTTCGTAAAGATGGCAGTGTAGATATTTCCATGTTCATACAGATAGCGGTGTAGATATTTCCATGTTTCACAGATAGCGGTGTAGATATTTCCATGTTCATACAGATAGCGGTGTAGATATTTCCATGTTCATACAGTTAGCGGTGTAGATATTTCCATGTTCATACAGATGGCGGTGTAGGTATTTATATGTTCACACAGATGGCGGTGTAGATATTTCCGTATTCATACACATGGCGGTGTAGATATTTCCATGTTCATACAGATTGCGGAGTAGGCATTTCCATGTTCGTACAGATGGCGGTGTAGATGTTTCCATGTTCATAGAGATGGCGGAGTAGTTATTTCCATGTTTATGCAGATAGCAGTATAGATATTTCCATGTTTATACAAATGGTGGTGTAGATATTTCCATGTTTATAGAGATGGCGGTCTAGATATCTCCATGATTATAGAGATAGTGGTGTAGTTATTTCCAAGTTTATAGAGACAGAATTGTAGATATTTCCATGTTTATACAGATAGCGGTGAAGATATTTCCATGTTTATACAGATAGCGGTGTAGATACTTCCATGTTTATACAGATAGCGGTGCGGATATTTCCATGTTTATACAGATAGTTGGGCAGATAGTTCCATGTTTATACAGATAGCGGTGTAGATATTTCCATGTTCATACAAATGGCGGTGTAGATATTTCCATGTTCATACAGATGGCGGTGTAGATATTTCCATGTTCATACAAATGGCGGTGTAAATATTTCCATGTCCATAGAGATGGCGGTGTAGATATCTCCATGTTTATACAGATAGCAATGTAGATATTTCCATGTTTATACAGATAGTGGTGTATATATTTCCATTGATATACAGATAGCTGTGTAGATATTTGCATGTTCATACAGATAGCGGTGTAGATATTTCCATGTTCATATAGATAGCGGTGTATATATTTCCATGTTCATACAGATAGCGGTGTAGATATTTCCATGTTTTACAGATAGCGGTGTAGATATTTCCATGTTCATACAGGTGGCGGTGTAGATATTTCCATGTTCATACAGATAGCAGTGTCGTTATTTCCATGTTTATACAGATAGCGGTGTAGATATTTCCATTGATATACAGATAGCTGTGTAGATATTTGCATGTTCATACAGATAGCGGTGTAGATATTTCCATGTTCATACACATAGCGGTGTAGATGTTTCCATGTTCATACAGATAACGGTGTAGATATTTCCATGATCATACAGACAGCGTTGTAGATATTTCCATGTTCACACAGATAGCGGTGTTGATATTTCCGTCTTCAAACAGTTAGCAGTGTAGGTATTTCCATGTTCATGCAGATAGGGGTGTAGATATTTGCATGTTCATACAGATAGCGGTTTAGATATTTCCATGTTCATACAGATAACGGTGTAGATATTTCCATGTTCATACAGATAGCGGTGTAGATATTTCCATGTTCATACAGTTAGCGGTGTAGATATTTCCATGTTCATACAGATGGCGGTGTAGATATTTTCATGTTCATACAGATGGCGGTGTAGATATTTCCATGTTCGGACAGATGGCGGTGTAGATATTTCCATGTTCATAGAGATTGCGGTGTAGTTATTTCCATGTTTATGCAGATAGCGGTATAGATATTTCCATGTTTATACACTTGGTGGTGTAGATATTTTCATGTTTATAGAGATGGCGTTCTAGATATTTCCATGTTTATAGAGATAGTGGTGTAGTTATTTCCAAGTTTATAGAGACAGCATTGTAGATATTTCCATGTTTATACAGATAGCGGTGAAGATATTTCCATGTTTATACAGATAGCGGTGTAGATATTTCCATGTTTATACAGACAGCAGTGTAGATATTTCCAAGTTTATAGAGATAGTGGTGTAGATAATTTCAATTTTATACAGGATGCAGTGTAGTTATTTCCAAGTTCATACAGAGAGCGGTGTAGATATTTCCACGTTTATACAGATGGCGGTGTAGATATTTCCATGTTCATACAGATGGCGGTGTAGATATTTCCATATTTTCAGAGATGGTGGTGTAGATATTTTCATGTTTACACAGAAGGCGTTGGAGATATGTCCATGTTTACTCAGATAGTGGTGTAGACATTTCCATGTTTACACAGATAGCGGTGTGGATATTTCCATGTGTTATGCAGATAGCGGTGTGGATATTTCCATGTTTATACAGATAGCGGTGCGGATACTTCCATGTTTATACAGATAGTAGGGCAGATATTTCCATGTTTATACAGATAGAGGTGTAGATATTTCCATCTTAATACAGATGGCGGTGTAGATACGTCCATGTTCGTAAAGATGGCGGTGTAGATATTTCCATGTTCATACAGATAGCGGTGTAGATATTTCCATGTTTTACAGATAGCGGTGTAGATATTTCCATGTTCATACAGATAGCGGTGTAGATATTTCCATGTTCATACAGTTAGCGGTGTAGATATTTCCATGTTCATACAGATGGCGGTGTAGGTATTTACATGTTCACACAGATGGCGGTGTAGATATTTCCATATTCATACACATGGCGGTGTAGATATTTCCATGTTCATACAGATTGCGGAGTAGGCATTTCCATGTTCGTACAGATGGCGGTGTAGATGTTTCCATGTTCATAGAGATGGCGGAGTAGTTATTTCCATGTTTATGCAGATAGCAGTATAGATATTTCCATGTTTATACAAATGGTGGTGTAGATATTTCCATGTTTATAGAGATGGCGGTCTAGATATCTCCATGATTATAGAGATAGTGGTGTAGTTATTTCCAAGTTTATAGAGACAGAATTGTAGATATTTCCATGTTTATACAGATAGCGGTGAAGATATTTCCATGTTTATACAGATAGCGGTGTAGATACTTCCATGTTTATACAGATAGCGGTGCGGATATTTCCATGTTTATACAGATAGTTGGGCAGATAGTTCCATGTTTATACAGATAGCGGTGTAGATATTTCCATGTTCATACAAATGGCGGTGTAGATATTTCCATGTTCATACAGATGGCGGTGTAGATATTTCCATGTTCATACAAATGGCGGTGTAAATATTTCCATGTCCATAGAGATGGCGGTGTAGATATCTCCATGTTTATACAGATAGCAATGTAGATATTTCCATGTTTATACAGATAGTGGTGTATATATTTCCATTGATATACAGATAGCTGTGTAGATATTTGCATGTTCATACAGATAGCGGTGTGGATATTTCCATGTTCATATAGATAGCGGTGTATATATTTCCATGTTCATACAGATAGCGGTGTAGATATTTCCATGTTTTACAGATAGCGGTGTAGATATTTCCATGTTCATACAGGTGGCGGTGTAGATATTTCCATGTTCATACAGATAGCAGTGTCGTTATTTCCATGTTTATACAGATAGCGGTGTAGATATTTCCATTGATATACAGATAGCTGTGTAGATATTTGCATGTTCATACAGATAGCGGTGTAGATATTTCCATGTTCATACACATAGCGGTGTAGATGTTTCCATGTTCATACAGATAACGGTGTAGATATTTCCATGATCATACAGACAGCGTTGTAGATATTTCCATGTTCACACAGATAGCGGTGTTGATATTTCCGTCTTCAAACAGTTAGCAGTGTAGGTATTTCCATGTTCATGCAGATAGGGGTGTAGATATTTGCATGTTCATACAGATAGCGGTTTAGATATTTCCATGTTCATACAGATAACGGTGTAGATATTTCCATGTTCATACAGATAGCGGTGTAGATATTTCCATGTTCATACAGTTAGCGGTGTAGATATTTCCATGTTCATACAGATGGCGGTGTAGATATTTTCATGTTCATACAGATGGCGGTGTAGATATTTCCATGTTCGGACAGATGGCGGTGTAGATATTTCCATGTTCATAGAGATTGCGGTGTAGTTATTTCCATGTTTATGCAGATAGCGGTATAGATATTTCCATGTTTATACACTTGGTGGTGTAGATATTTTCATGTTTATAGAGATGGCGTTCTAGATATTTCCATGTTTATAGAGATAGTGGTGTAGTTATTTCCAAGTTTATAGAGACAGCATTGTAGATATTTCCATGTTTATACAGATAGCGGTGAAGATATTTCCATGTTTATACAGATAGCGGTGTAGATATTTCCATGTTTATACAGACAGCAGTGTAGATATTTCCAAGTTTATAGAGATAGTGGTGTAGATAATTTCAATTTTATACAGGATGCAGTGTAGTTATTTCCAAGTTCATACAGAGAGCGGTGTAGATATTTCCACGTTTATACAGATGGCGGTGTAGATATTTCCATGTTCATACAGATGGCGGTGTAGATATTTCCATATTTTCAGAGATGGTGGTGTAGATATTTTCATGTTTACACAGAAGGCGTTGGAGATATGTCCATGTTTACTCAGATAGTGGTGTAGACATTTCCATGTTTACACAGATAGCGGTGTGGATATTTCCATGTGTTATGCAGATAGCGGTGTGGATATTTCCATGTTTATACAGATAGCGGTGCGGATACTTCCATGTTTATACAGATAGTAGGGCAGATATTTCCATGTTTATACAGATAGAGGTGTAGATATTTCCATCTTAATACAGATGGCGGTGTAGATACGTCCATGTTCGTAAAGATGGCGGTGTAGATATTTCCATGTTCATACAGATAGCGGTGTAGATATTTCCATGTTTTACAGATAGCGGTGTAGATATTTCCATGTTCATACAGATAGCGGTGTAGATATTTCCATGTTCATACAGTTAGCGGTGTAGATATTTCCATGTTCATACAGATGGCGGTGTAGGTATTTACATGTTCACACAGATGGCGGTGTAGATATTTCCATATTCATACACATGGCGGTGTAGATATTTCCATGTTCATACAGATTGCGGAGTAGGCATTTCCATGTTCGTACAGATGGCGGTGTAGATGTTTCCATGTTCATAGAGATGGCGGAGTAGTTATTTCCATGTTTATGCAGATAGCAGTATAGATATTTCCATGTTTATACAAATGGTGGTGTAGATATTTCCATGTTTATAGAGATGGCGGTCTAGATATCTCCATGATTATAGAGATAGTGGTGTAGTTATTTCCAAGTTTATAGAGACAGAATTGTAGATATTTCCATGTTTATACAGATAGCGGTGAAGATATTTCCATGTTTATACAGATAGCGGTGTAGATACTTCCATGTTTATACAGATAGCGGTGCGGATATTTCCATGTTTATACAGATAGTTGGGCAGATAGTTCCATGTTTATACAGATAGCGGTGTAGATATTTCCATGTTCATACAAATGGCGGTGTAGATATTTCCATGTTCATACAGATGGCGGTGTAGATATTTCCATGTTCATACAAATGGCGGTGTAGATATTTCCATGTCCATAGAGATGGCGGTGTAGATATCTCCATGTTTATACAGATAGCAATGTAGATATTTCCATGTTTATACAGATAGTGGTGTATATATTTCCATTGATATACAGATAGCTGTGTAGATATTTGCATGTTCATACAGATAGCGGTGTAGATATTTCCATGTTCATATAGATAGCGGTGTATATATTTCCATGTTCATACAGATAGCGGTGTAGATATTTCCATGTTTTACAGATTGCGGTGTAGATATTTCCATGTTCATACAGGTTGCGGTGTAGATATTTCCATGTTCATACAGATAGCAGTGTAGTTATTTCCATGTTTATACAGATAGCGGTGTAGATATTTCCATTGATATACAGATAGCTGTGTAGATATTTGCATGTTCATACAGATAGCGGTGTAGATATTTCCATGTTCATACACATAGCGGTGTAGATGTTTCCATGTTCATACAGATAACGGTGTAGATATTTCCATGATCATACAGACAGCGGGGTAGATATTTCCATGTTCACACAGATAGCGGTGTAGATATTTCCGTCTTCAAACAGTTAGCAGTGTAGATATTTCCATGTTCATGCAGATAGGGGTGTAGATATTTCCATGTTCATACAGATAGCGGTTTAGATATTTCCATGTTCATACAGATAGCGGTGTAGATATTTCCATGTTCATACAGATTGCGGTGTAGATATTTCCATGTTCATACAGTTAGCGGTGTAGATATTTCCATGTTCATACAGATGGCGGTGTAGATATTTACATGTTCATACAGATGGCGGTGTAGATATTTCCATGTTCGGACAGATGGCGGTGTAGATATTTCCATGTTCATAGAGATTGCGGTGTAGTTATTTCCATGTTTATGCAGATAGCGGTATAGATATTTCCATGTTTATACACTTGGTGGTGTAGATATTTCCATGTTTATAGAGATGGCGTTCTAGATATTTCCATGTTTATAGAGATAGTGGTGTAGTTATTTCCAAGTTTATAGAGACAGCATTGTATATATTTCCATGTTTATACAGATAGCGGTGAAGATATTTCCATGTTTATACAGATAGCGGTGTAGATATTTCCATGTTTATACAGACAGCAGTGTAGATATTTCCATGTTTATAGAGATAGTGGTGTAGATAATTTCAATTTTATACAGGATGCAGTGTAGTTATTTCCAAGTTCATACAGATAGCGGTGTAGATATTTCCACGTTTATACAGATGGCGGTGTAGATATTTCCATGTTCATACAGATGGCGGTGTAGATATTTCTATTGATATACAGATAGCTGTGTAGATATTTGCATGTTCATACAGATAGCGGTGTAGATATTTCCAAGTTCATACAGATAGCGGTGTAGATATTTCCATGTTTTACAGATAGCGGTGTAGATATTTCCTTTGATATACAGATAGCTGTGTAGATGTTTGCATGTTCATACAGTTAGCGGTGTAGATATTTCCTTGTTCATACAGATGGCGGTGTAGATATTTCCATGTTCATACAGATGGCGGTGTAGATATTTCCATGTTCGTACAGATGGCGGTGTAGATGTTTCCATGTTAATAGATATGGTGGTGTAGATATTTCCATGTTTATGCAGATAGCGTTATAGATATTTCCGTGTTTATACAGATGGTGGTGTAGATATTTCCATGTTTATAGAGATGGCGTTCTAGATATCTACATGTTTATAGAGATAGTGTTGTAGTTATTTCCAAGTTTATAGAGACAGCATTGTAGATATTTCCATGTTTATACAGATAGCGGTGTAGATATTTCCATGTTTATACATATAGCAGTGTAGATATTTCCATGTTTATAGAGATAGTGGTGTAGATAATTTCAATTTTATACAGATAGCAGTGTAGATATTTCCATGTTCATCCAGATGCCGGTGTAGATATATCCATGTTCATACAGATGGCGGTGAAGATATTTCCATGTTCATACAGATGGCGGTGTAGATATTTCCATGTTCATATAAATGGCGGTGTAGATATTTCCATGTTCATACAGATGGCGGTGTAGATATTTCTCTGTTCATACAAATGGCGGTGTAGATATTTCCATGTTCATAGAGATGGCGGTGTAGATATTTCCATGTTTATACAGATGGCAATGTAGATATTTCCATGTTTATAGAGATAGCGGTGTAGATATTTCCACTGATGTACAGACAGCTGTGTAGATATTTGCATGTTCATACAGATTGCAATGTAGATATTTCCATGTTCAAACAGATAGCTGTGTAGATATTTCCATGTTCATACAGATAGCGGTTTGGTTATTTCCATTTTTATTGAGATAGCAGTGTCGATATTTCCATTTATATACAGATATCATTGTAGATATTTCCATGTTCATACAGATAGCGGTGTAGATATTTCCATGTTCATACAGATAGCGGTGTAGATATTTCCATGTTTTACAGATAGCGGTGTAGATATTTCCAGGTTCATACAGATAGCGGTGTAGATATTTCAATGTTCATACAGTTAGCGGTGTAGATGTTTCCATGTTCATACAGATGGTGGTGTAGATATTTCCATGTTCATCCAGATGGCGGTGTAGATATTTCCATGTTCGTACAGATGGCGGTGTAGATGTTTCCATGTTCATAGAGATGGCGGTGTAGTTATTTCCATGTTTATGCAGATAGCAGTATAGTTATTTCCATGTTTATACAGATGGTGGTGTAGATATTTCTGTGTTCATACAAATGGCGGTGTAGATATTTCCATGTACATAGAGATGGCGGTGTAGATATTTCCATGTTTATACAGATGGCAATGTAGATATTTCCATGTTTATAGAGATAGCGGTGTAGATATTTCCACTGATGTACAGATAGCTGTGTAGATATTTGCATGTTCATACAGATTGCAGTGTAGATATTTCCATGTTCAAACAGATAGCTGTGTAGATATTTCCATGTTCATACAGATAGCGGTGTGGTTATTTCCATTTTTATTGAGAGAGCAGTGTCGATATTTCCATTTATATACAGATATCTTTGTAGATATTTCCATGTTCATACAGATAGCGGTGTAGATATTTCCATGTTCATACAGATAGCGGTGTAGATATTTCCATGTTTTACAGATAGCGGTGTAGATATTTCCAGGTTCATACAGATAGCGGTGTAGATATTTCAATGTTCATACAGTTAGCGGTGTAGATGTTTCCATGTTCATACAGATGGTGGTGTAGATATTTCCATGTTCATACAGATGGCGGTGTAGATATTTCCATGTTCATACAGATGGCGGTGTAGATATTTACATGTTCATACAGATGGCGGTGTAGATATTTCCATGATCGTGCGGATGGCAGTGTAGATATTTCCATGTTCATACAGGTGGCGGTGTAGATATTTCCATGTTCATAGAGATAGCAGTGTAGTTATTTCCATGTTTATACAGATAGTGGTGTACATATTTCCATTGATATACAGATAGCTGTGTAGATATTTGCATGTTCATACAGATAGCGGTGTATATATTTCCATGTTCATACACATAGCGGCGTAGATGTTACCATGTTCATACAGATAACGGTGTAGATATTTCCATGATCATACAGACAGCGGTGTAGATATTTCCATGTTCACACAGATAGCGGTGTAGATATTTCCATGTTCATACAGTTAGCAGTGTAGATATTTCCATGTTCATGCAGATAGGGGTGTAGATATTTCCATGTTCATACAGATTGCGGTGTAGATATTTCCATGTTCATACAGATAACGGTGTAGATATTTCCATGTTCATACAGATAGCGGTGTAGATATTTCCATGTTCATACAGCTGGCAGTGTAGATATTGAAATGTTCATACAGATGGCGGTGTAGATATTTACATGTTCATACAGATGGCGGTGTAGATATTTCCATGTTTGTACAGATGGCGGTGTAGCTATTTCCATGTTCATAGAGATGGCGGTGTAGTTATTTCCATGTTTATGCAGATAGCGGTATAGATATTTCCATGTTTATACACTTCCTTGTGTGGATATTTCCATGTTTATAGAGATGGTGGTCTAAATATTTCCATGTTTATAGAGATAGTGGTGTAGTTATTTCCAAGTTTATAGAGACAGCATTGTAGATATTTCCATGTTCATGCAGATAGCGGTGTAGATATTTCCATGTTCATCCAGATGCCGGTGTAGATATATCCATGTTCATACAGATGGCAGTGAAGATACTTCCATGTTCATGCAGATGGCGCTGTAGATATTTCCATGTTCATACAAATGGCGGTGTAGATATTTCCATGTTCGTAGAGATGGCTGTGTAGATATTTCCATGTTCATACAAATGGCGGTGTAGATATTTCCATGTTCATATAGATGGGGGCGTAGATATTTCCATGTTTGTATAAATAGCAGTGTAGTTATTTCCATGTTTACAGAGATAGCAGTGTAGATATTTCCATTGATATACAGATAGCTGTGTAGATATTTGCATGTTCATACACATAGCGGTGTATATATTTCCATGCCCATAGAGATAGCGGTTTAGATATTTCCATGTTCATTCAGATAGCGGTGCAGATATTTCCATGTTCATACAGATAGCGGTGCAGATATTTCCATGTTCATACAGATAGCGGTGTAGATATTTCCATGTTCATACAGTTAGCGGTGTAGATATTTCCATGTTCATACAGATGGCGGTGTATATATTTACATGTTTATACAGATAGCAGTGTAGTTATTTCCATGTTTATAGAGATAGCAGTGTAGTTATTTCCATGTTTATAGAGATAGCAGTGTAGATATTTAGATTTATATACAGATAGCTTTGTAGATATTTGCATGTTCATACAGATAGCTGTGTAGATATTTCCATGTTCGGACAGATAGCGGTGTAGATATTTCCATGTTCGTACAGATAGCAGTGTAGATATTTCCATGTTCATAGAGATAACGGTGTAGATATTTCCATGTTCATACAGATAGCCTTGTAGATATTTCCATGTTCATACACTTAGCGGTGTAGATATTTCCATGTTCATACAGATGGCAGTGTATATATTTACATGTTCATACAGATGGCGGTGTAGATATTTCCATGTTCATGCAGATGGCGGTGTAGATATTTCCATATTCATAGAGATGGCAGTGTAGATATTTCCATGTTTATGCAGATAGCGGTATAGGGATTTCCATGTTTATACAGATGGTGGTGTAGATATTTCCATGTTTATAGAGATGGCGGTCTAGATATTTCCATGTTTATAGAGATAGTGTTGTAGTTATTTCCAAGTTTATAGAGACAGCGTTGTAGATATTTCCATGTTTATACAGATAGCGGTGAAGATATTTCCATGTTTATACAGATAGCGGTGAAGATATTTCCATGTTTATACAGACAGCAGTGTAGATATTTCCATGTTTATAGAGATAGTGGTGTAGATAATTTCAATTTTATACAGAGAGCAGTGTAGATATTTCCGAGTTCATACAGATAGCGGTGTAGATATTTCCACCTTTATAGAGATGGTGGTGTAGATATTTCCATGTTCATACAGATGGCGGTGTAGATGTTTCCATGTTTATAGAGATGGCGGTGTAGATATTTTCATGTTTACACAGATGGCGGTGTAGATATTTCCATGTTTACACAGATAGCGGTGTAGACATTTCCATGTTTACACAGATAGCGCTGTGGATATTTCCATGTTTATGCAGATAGCAGTGTAGATATTTCCATGTTTTTACAGACAGCGGTGCGGATATTTCCATGTTTTTACAGATAGTTGGGCAGATATTTCCATGTTTATACAGATAGCGGTGTACATATTTCCATCTTAATACATATGGCAGTGTAGATATGTCTATGTTCGTACAGATGGCGGTGTAGATATTTCCATGTTCATAGAGATGGTGGTGTAGATATTTCGAAGTTTATAGAGATAGCGCTGTACTTATTTCCATATTTATAGAGAAATCTGTGTAGATATTTCCATGTATATGCAGATAGCTGTGTTGATATTTCCATGTTCATGCAGATAGCGGTGTAGATATTTCCACGTTCATCCAGATTCCGGTGTAGACATATCCATGTTCATACAGATGCTGGTGTAGATATTTACATGTTCATACAGATGGTGGTGTAGATATTTCCATGTTTATATAGAGGGCGGTTTAGATATTTCCATGTTCATACCGATGGCGGTGTATATATTTCCATATTCATAGAGATGGCGGTGAAGATATTTCCATGTTCATACAGATGGCGGTGTAGATATTTCCATGTTCATACACATGGCGGTGTAGATATTTCCATGTTCATAGAGATGGCGGTGTAGATATTTCCATGTTCGTACGGATGGTAGTGTAGATATTTCCATGTTCATACAGGTGGTGGTGTAGATATTTCCATGTTTATACAGATAGCAGTGTAGTTATTTCCATGTTTATAGAGATAGCAATGTAGATATTTCCATTGATATACAAATAGCTGTGTAGATATTTGCATGTTCATACAGATAGCAGTGTAGATATTTCCATGTTCGTACAGATAGAGGTGTAGATATTTCCATGTTCACACAGATAGCGGTGTATATATTTCCATGTTCATACAGATAACGGTGTAGATATTTCCATATTCATACGGATAGCGGTGTAGATATTTCCATGTTCATACTGTTAGCGGTGTAGATATTTCCATGTTCATACACATGGCGGTGTAGATATTTCCATGTTCATTGAGATGGCGGTGTAGATGTTTCCATGTTAATGCAGATAGCGGTATAGATATTTCCATGTTTATACAGATGGCGGTCTAGATATTTCCATGTTTATAGAGATAGTGGTGTAGTTATTTCCAAGTTTATAGAGACAGCGTTGTAGATATTTCCATGTTTATACAGATAGCGGTGAAGGTATTTCCATGTTTATACAGATAGCGGTGTAGATATTTCCATGTTTATACTGATAGCAGTGTAGATATTTCCATGTTTATAGACATAGTTGTGTAGATAATTTCAATTTTATACAGATAGCAGTGTAGATATTTCCAAGTTCATACAGATAGCGGTGTAGATATTTCCACGTTTATAGAGATGGCGGTGTAGATATTTCCATGTTCATACAGATGGCAGTGTAAATATTTCCATGTTTACACAGATGGCGGTGTAGATATTTCCATGTTTACACAGATAGCGGTGTAGACATTTCCATGTTTACACAGATAGCGGTGTGGATATTTCCATGTTTATGCAGACAGCGGTGTGGATATTTCCATGTTTATGCAGATAGGGGTGTAGATATTTCCATGTTTATACAGATAGTTGGCCAGATATTTCCATGTTTATACAGATAGCGGTGTAGATATTTCCATCTTAATACAGATGGCGGTGAAGATATGTCTATGTTTGTACAGATGGCGGTGAAGATATTTCCATGTTCATAGAGATGGTGGTGTAGATATTTCGAAGTTTATAGAGATAGCGCTGTACTTATTTCCATATTTATAGAGAAATCTGTGTAGATATTTCCATGTATATGCAGATAGTTGTGTAGATATTTCCATGTTCATGCAGATAGCGGTGTAGATATTTCCACGTTCATCCAGATGGCGGTGTAGATATATCCATGTTCATACAGATGGCGGTGAAGATATTTCCATGTTCCTAAAGATGGCGGTGTAGATATTTCCATGTTCATACACATGTTAGTGTAGATATTTCCATGTTCATAGAGATGGCGGTGTAGATATTTCCATGTTTATACGGATAGCAGTTTAGTTATTTCCATGTTTATAGAGATAGCAGTTTAGATATTTCCATTGATATACAGATAGCTGTGTAGATATTTGCATGTTCATACAGATAGCGATGTAGATATTTCCATGGTAATACTGATAGCGGTGTAGATATTTCCATGTTCATACAGTTAGCGGTGTAGATATTTCCATGTTCATACAGATGGCGGTGTAGATATTTCCATGTTCATACAGACGGCGTTGTAGATATTTACATGTTCATACAGATGGCGGTGTAGATATTTCCATGTTCGAACGGATGGCAGTGTAGATATTTCCATGTTCATACAGGTGGCGGTGTAGATATTCCCATGTTTTTACAGATAGCTGTGTAGTTATTTCCATGTTTATAGAGATAGCAGTGTGGATATTTCAATTGATATACAGATAGCTCTGTAGATATTTGCATGTTAATACAGATAGCGGTGTAGATATTTGCATGTTCATACAGATAGCGGTGTAGATATTTCCATGTTCATACACATAGCGGTGTAGATGTTTCCATGTTCATACAGATAACGGTGTAGATATTTCCATGATCATACAGACAGCGTTGTAGATATTTCCATGTTCACACAGATAGCGGTGTTGATATTTCCGTCTTCAAACAGTTAGCAGTGTAGGTATTTCCATGTTCATGCAGATAGGGGTGTAGATATTTGCATGTTCATACAGATAGCGGTTTAGATATTTCCATGTTCATACAGATAACGGTGTAGATATTTCCATGTTCATACAGATAGCGGTGTAGATATTTCCATGTTCATACAGTTAGCGGTGTAGATATTTCCATGTTCATACAGATGGCGGTGTAGATATTTTCATGTTCATACAGATGGCGGTGTAGATATTTCCATGTTCGGACAGATGGCGGTGTAGATATTTCCATGTTCATAGAGATTGCCGTGTAGTTATTTCCATGTTTATGCAGATAGCGGTATAGATATTTCCATGTTTATACACTTGGTGGTGTAGATATTTTCATGTTTATAGAGATGGCGTTCTAGATATTTCCATGTTTATAGAGATAGTGGTGTAGTTATTTCCAAGTTTATAGAGACAGCATTGTAGATATTTCCATGTTTATACAGATAGCGGTGAAGATATTTCCATGTTTATACAGATAGCGGTGTAGATATTTCCATGTTTATACAGACAGCAGTGTAGATATTTCCAAGTTTATAGAGATAGTGGTGTAGATAATTTCAATTTTATACAGGATGCAGTGTAGTTATTTCCAAGTTCATACAGAGAGCGGTGTAGATATTTCCACGTTTATACAGATGGCGGTGTAGATATTTCCATGTTCATACAGATGGCGGTGTAGATATTTCCATATTTTCAGAGATGGTGGTGTAGATATTTTCATGTTTACACAGAAGGCGTTGGAGATATGTCCATGTTTACTCAGATAGTGGTGTAGACATTTCCATGTTTACACAGATAGCGGTGTGGATATTTCCATGTGTTATGCAGATAGCGGTGTGGATATTTCCATGTTTATACAGATAGCGGTGCGGATACTTCCATGTTTATACAGATAGTAGGGCAGATATTTCCATGTTTATACAGATAGAGGTGTAGATATTTCCATCTTAATACAGATGGCGGTGTAGATACGTCCATGTTCGTAAAGATGGCGGTGTAGATATTTCCATGTTCATACAGATAGCGGTGTAGATATTTCCATGTTTTACAGATAGCGGTGTAGATATTTCCATGTTCATACAGATAGCGGTGTAGATATTTCCATGTTCATACAGTTAGCGGTGTAGATATTTCCATGTTCATACAGATGGCGGTGTAGGTATTTACATGTTTACACAGATGGCGGTGTAGATATTTCCATATTCATACACATGGCGGTGTAGATATTTCCATGTTCATACAGATTGCGGAGTAGGCATTTCCATGTTCGTACAGATGGCGGTGTAGATGTTTCCATGTTCATAGAGATGGCGGAGTAGTTATTTCCATGTTTATGCAGATAGCAGTATAGATATTTCCATGTTTATACAAATGGTGGTGTAGATATTTCCATGTTTATAGAGATGGCGGTCTAGATATCTCCATGATTATAGAGATAGTGGTGTAGTTATTTCCAAGTTTATAGAGACAGAATTGTAGATATTTCCATGTTTATACAGATAGCGGTGAAGATATTTCCATGTTTATACAGATAGCGGTGTAGATACTTCCATGTTTATACAGATAGCGGTGCGGATATTTCCATGTTTATACAGATAGTTGGGCAGATAGTTCCATGTTTATACAGATAGCGGTGTAGATATTTCCATGTTCATACAAATGGCGGTGTAGATATTTCCATGTTCATACAGATGGCGGTGTAGATATTTCCATGTTCATACAAATGGCGGTGTAGATATTTCCATGTCCATAGAGATGGCGGTGTAGATATCTCCATGTTTATACAGATAGCAATGTAGATATTTCCATGTTTATACAGATAGTGGTGTATATATTTCCATTGATATACAGATAGCTGTGTAGATATTTGCATGTTCATACAGATAGCGGTGTAGATATTTCCATGTTCATATAGATAGCGGTGTATATATTTCCATGTTCATACAGATAGCGGTGTAGATATTTCCATGTTTTACAGATTGCGGTGTAGATATTTCCATGTTCATACAGGTTGCGGTGTAGATATTTCCATGTTCATACAGATAGCAGTGTAGTTATTTCCATGTTTATACAGATAGCGGTGTAGATATTTCCATTGATATACAGATAGCTGTGTAGATATTTGCATGTTCATACAGATAGCGGTGTAGATATTTCCATGTTCATACACATAGCGGTGTAGATGTTTCCATGTTCATACAGATAACGGTGTAGATATTTCCATGATCATACAGACAGCGGGGTAGATATTTCCATGTTCACACAGATAGCGGTGTAGATATTTCCGTCTTCAAACAGTTAGCAGTGTAGATATTTCCATGTTCATGCAGATAGGGGTGTAGATATTTCCATGTTCATACAGATAGCGGTTTAGACATTTCCATGTTCATACAGATAACGGTGTAGATATTTCCATGTTCATACAGATTGCGGTGTAGATATTTCCATGTTCATACAGTTAGCGGTGTAGATATTTCCATGTTCATACAGATGGCGGTGTAGATATTTACATGTTCATACAGATGGCGGTGTAGATATTTCCATGTTCGGACAGATGGCGGTGTAGATATTTCCATGTTCATAGAGATTGCGGTGTAGTTATTTCCATGTTTATGCAGATAGCGGTATAGATATATCCATGTTTATACACTTGGTGGTGTAGATATTTCCATGTTTATAGAGATGGCGTTCTAGATATTTCCATGTTTATAGAGATAGTGGTGTAGTTATTTCCAAGTTTATAGAGACAGCATTGTAGATATTTCCATGTTTATACAGATAGCGGTGAAGATATTTCCATGTTTATACAGATAGCGGTGTAGATATTTCCATGTTTATACAGACAGCAGTGTAGATATTTCCATGTTTATAGAGATAGTGGTGTAGATAATTTCAATTTTATACAGGATGCAGTGTAGTTATTTCCAAGTTCATACAGATAGCGGTGTAGATATTTCCACGTTTATACAGATGGCGGTGTAGATATTTCCATGTTCATACAGATGGCGGTGTAGATATTTCTATTGATATACATATAGCTGTGTAGATATTTGCATGTTCATACAGATAGCGGTGTAGATATTTCCAAGTTCATACAGATAGCGGTGTAGATATTTCCATGTTTTACAGATAGCGGTGTAGATATTTCCTTTGATATACAGATAGCTGTGTAGATGTTTGCATGTTCATACAGTTAGCGGTGTAGATATTTCCTTGTTCATACAGATGGCGGTGTAGATATTTCCATGTTCATACAGATGGCGGTGTAGATATTTCCATGTTCGTACAGATGGCGGTGTAGATGTTTCCATGTTCATAGATATGGTGGTGTAGATATTTCCATGTTTATGCAGATAGCGTTATAGATATTTCCGTGTTTATACAGATGGTGGTGTAGATATTTCCATGTTTATAGAGATGGCGTTCTAGATATCTACATGTTTATAGAGATAGTGTTGTAGTTATTTCCAAGTTTATAGAGACAGCATTGTAGATATTTCCATGTTTATACAGATAGCGGTGAAGATATTTCCATGTTTATACAGATAGCGGTGTAGATATTTCCATGTTTATACATATAGCAGTGTAGATATTTCCATGTTTATAGAGATAGTGGTGTAGATAATTTCAATTTTATACAGATAGCAGTGTAGATATTTCCATGTTCATCCAGATGCCGGTGTAGATATATCCATGTTCATACAGATGGCGTTGAAGATATTTCCATGTTCATACAGATGGCGGTGTAGATATTTCCATGTTCATATAAATGGCGGTGTAGATATTTCCATGTTCATACAGATGGCGGTGTAGATATTTCTCTGTTCATACAAATGGCGGTGTAGATATTTCCATGTTCATAGAGATGGCGGTGTAGATATTTCCATGTTTATACAGATGGCAATGTAGATATTTCCATGTTTATAGAGATAGCGGTGTAGATATTTCCACTGATGTACAGACAGCTGTGTAGATATTTGCATGTTCATACAGATTGCAATGTAGATATTTCCATGTTCAAACAGATAGCTGTGTAGATATTTCCATGTTCATACAGATAGCGGTTTGGTTATTTCCATTTTTATTGAGATAGCAGTGTCGATATTTCCATTTATATACAGATATCATTGTAGATATTTCCATGTTCATACAGATAGCGGTGTAGATATTTCCATGTTCATACAGATAGCGGTGTAGATATTTCCATGTTTTACAGATAGCGGTGTAGATATTTCCAGGTTCATACAGATAGCGGTGTAGATATTTCAATGTTCATACAGTTAGCGGTGTAGATGTTTCCATGTTCATACAGATGGTGGTGTAGATATTTCCATGTTCATCCAGATGGCGGTGTAGATATTTCCATGTTCGTACAGATGGCGGTGTAGATGTTTCCATGTTCATAGAGATGGCGGTGTAGTTATTTCCATGTTTATGCAGATAGCAGTATAGTTATTTCCATGTTTATACAGATGGTGGTGTAGATATTTCTGTGTTCATACAAATGGCGGTGTAGATATTTCCATGTTCATAGAGATGGCGGTGTAGATATTTCCATGTTTATACAGATGGCAATGTAGATATTTCCATGTTTATAGAGATAGCGGTGTAGATATTTCCACTGATGTACAGATAGCTGTGTAGATATTTGCATGTTCATACAGATTGCAGTGAAGATATTTCCATGTTCAAACAGATAGCTGTGTAGATATTTCCATGTTCATACAGATAGCGGTGTGGTTATTTCCATTTTTATTGAGAGAGCAGTGTCGATATTTCCATTTATATACAGATATCTTTGTAGATATTTCCATGTTCATACAGATAGCGGTGTAGATATTTCCATGTTCATACAGATAGCGGTGTAGATATTTCCATGTTTTACAGATAGCGGTGTAGATATTTCCAGGTTCATACAGATAGCGGTGTAGATATTTCAATGTTCATACAGTTAGCGGTGTAGATGTTTCCATGTTCATACAGATGGTGGTGTAGATATTTCCATGTTCATACAGATGGCGGTGTAGATATTTCCATGTTCGTACAGATGGCGGTGTAGATGTTTCCATGTTCATAGAGATGGCGGTGTAGTTATTTCCATGTTTATGCAGATAGCAGTATAGTTATTTCCATGTTTATACAGATGGTGGTGTAGATATTTCCATGTTTATAGAGATGGCGGTCTAGATATCTCCATGTTTATAGAGATAGTTGTGTAGTTAATTCCAAGTTTATAAAGACAGCATTGTAGATATTTCCATGTTTATACAGATAGCGGTGAAGATATTTCCATATTTATACAGATAGCGGTGTAGATATTTCCATGTTTATACAGATAGCGGTGCGGATATTTCCATGTTTATACAGATAGTTGGGCAGATATTTCCATGTTTATACAGATAGCGGTGTAGATATTTCCATGTTTATAGAGATAGTGGTGTAGATAATTTCAATTTTATACAGATAGCAGTGTAGATATTTCCATGTTTATGGACCTAGCGGTGTAGTTATTTCCATTTATATACAGATAGCAGTGTGTATTTTTCCATGTTCATACAGATAGCGGTGTATATATTTTCACCTTTAAAGAGATGGCGGAGTAGATATATCCATGTTCATACAGTTGGTGATGTAGCTATTTCCATGTTTATAGAGATGACGTTGTAGATATTTCCGTGTTTATACAGATGGCGGTGTAGATATTTCCATGTTCATTAAGATGGCGGTGTAGATATTTCCATGTTCATAGAGATGGCGGTGTGGATATTTCCATGTTTATGCAGATAGCGGTATAGATATTTCCATGTTTATACAGATGGTGGTGTAGATATTTCCATGTTTATAGAGATGGCGGTCTAGATATTTCCATGTTTATAGAGATAGTGGTGTAGTTATTTCCAAGTTTATAGAGACAGCGTTGTAGATATTTCCATGTTTATATAGATAGTGGTGAAGTTATTTCCATGTTTATACAGATAGCGGTGTAGATATTTTCATGTTTATACAGATAACAGTGTAGATATTTCCATGTTTATAGCGATAGTGGTGTAGATAATTTCAATTTTATACTGATAGCAGTGTAGATATTTCCAAGTTCATACAGATAGCGGTGTAGATATTTCCACTTTTATAGAGATGGCGGTGTAGATATTTCCATGTTTACACAGATGGCGGTGTAGATATTTCCATGTTTACTCAGATAGCGGTGTAGACATTTCCATGTTCATAGAGATGGCAGTGTAGATATTTCCATGTTCATACAAATGGCGGTGTAGATATTTCTATGTTCATAGAGATGGCGGTGTAGATATTTCCATGTTTACAGATAGCAGTGTAGTTATTTCCAGGTTTATAGAGATAGCAGTGTAGATATTTCCATGTTTATAGAGTTGGCGGTGTAGATATTTCCATGTTCATACAGATGGCGGTGTAGATATTTCCATGTTCATACAGATGGCGGTGTAGATATTTCCAAGTTCATACAGATGGCGGTGTAGATATTTCCATGTTCATAGAGATGGCGGTGTAGATATTTCCATGTTTATACAGACAGCAATGTAGATATTTGCATGTTCATACAGATAGCGGTGTAGATATTTCCATGTTCATATAGATAGCGGTGTAGATATTTCCATGTTCATACAGATAGCGGTGTAGATATTTCCATGTTTTACTGATATCGGTGTAGATATTTCCATGTTCATACAGATAGCGGGGTAGATATTTCCATCTTCATACAGTTAGCGGTGTAGATATTTCCATGTTCATACAGATGGCGGTGTAGATATTTACATGTTCATACAGATGGCGGTGTAGATATTTCCATGATCGTGCGGATGGCAGTGTAGATATTTCCATGTTCATACAGGTGGCGGTGTAGATATTTCCATGTTCATAGAGATAGCAGTGTAGTTATTTCCATGTTTATACAGATAGTGGTGTACATATTTCCATTGATATACAGATAGCTGTGTAGATATTTGCATGTTCATACAGATAGCGGTGTATATATTTCCATGTTCATACACATAGCGGCGTAGATGTTACCATGTTCATACAGATAACGGTGTAGATATTTCCATGATCATACAGACAGCGGTGTAGATATTTCCATGTTCACACAGATAGCGGTGTAGATATTTCCATGTTCATACAGTTAGCAGTGTAGATATTTCCATGTTCATGCAGATAGGGGTGTAGATATTTCCATGTTCATACAGATTGCGGTGTAGATATTTCCATGTTCATACAGATAACGGTGTAGATATTTCCATGTTCATACAGATAGCGGTGTAGATATTTCCATGTTCATACAGCTGGCAGTGTAGATATTGAAATGTTCATACAGATGGCGGTGTAGATATTTACATGTTCATACAGATGGCGGTGTAGATATTTCCATGTTTGTACAGATGGCGGTGTAGCTATTTCCATGTTCATAGAGATGGCGGTGTAGTTATTTCCATGTTTATGCAGATAGCGGTATAGATATTTCCATGTTTATACACTTCCTTGTGTGGATATTTCCATGTTTATAGAGATGGTGGTCTAAATATTTCCATGTTTATAGAGATAGTGGTGTAGTTATTTCCAAGTTTATAGAGACAGCATTGTAGATATTTCCATGTTCATGCAGATAGCGGTGTAGATATTTCCATGTTCATCCAGATGCCGGTGTAGATATATCCATGTTCATACAGATGGCAGTGAAGATACTTCCATGTTCATGCAGATGGCGCTGTAGATATTTCCATGTTCATACAAATGGCGGTGTAGATATTTCCATGTTCGTAGAGATGGCTGTGTAGATATTTCCATGTTCATACAAATGGCGGTGTAGATATTTCCATGTTCATATAGATGGGGGCGTAGATATTTCCATGTTTGTATAAATAGCAGTGTAGTTATTTCCATGTTTACAGAGATAGCAGTGTAGATATTTCCATTGATATACAGATAGCTGTGTAGATATTTGCATGTTCATACACATAGCGGTGTATATATTTCCATGCCCATAGAGATAGCGGTTTAGATATTTCCATGTTCATTCAGATAGCGGTGCAGATATTTCCATGTTCATACAGATAGCGGTGCAGATATTTCCATGTTCATACAGATAGCGGTGTAGATATTTCCATGTTCATACAGTTAGCGGTGTAGATATTTCCATGTTCATACAGATGGCGGTGTATATATTTACATGTTTATACAGATAGCAGTGTAGTTATTTCCATGTTTATAGAGATAGCAGTGTAGTTATTTCCATGTTTATAGAGATAGCAGTGTAGATATTTAGATTTATATACAGATAGCTTTGTAGATATTTGCATGTTCATACAGATAGCTGTGTAGATATTTCCATGTTCGGACAGATAGCGGTGTAGATATTTCCATGTTCGTACAGATAGCAGTGTAGATATTTCCATGTTCATAGAGATAACGGTGTAGATATTTCCATGTTCATACAGATAGCCTTGTAGATATTTCCATGTTCATACACTTAGCGGTGTAGATATTTCCATGTTCATACAGATGGCGGTGTATATATTTACATGTTCATACAGATGGCGGTGTAGATATTTCCATGTTCATGCAGATGGCGGTGTAGATATTTCCATATTCATAGAGATGGCAGTGTAGATATTTCCATGTTTATGCAGATAGCGGTATAGGGATTTCCATGTTTATACAGATGGTGGTGTAGATATTTCCATGTTTATAGAGATGGCGGTCTAGATATTTCCATGTTTATAGAGATAGTGTTGTAGTTATTTCCAAGTTTATAGAGACAGCGTTGTAGATATTTCCATGTTTATACAGATAGCGGTGAAGATATTTCCATGTTTATACAGATAGCGGTGAAGATATTTCCATGTTTATACAGACAGCAGTGTAGATATTTCCATGTTTATAGAGATAGTGGTGTAGATAATTTCAATTTTATACAGAGAGCAGTGTAGATATTTCCGAGTTCATACAGATAGCGGTGTAGATATTTCCACCTTTATAGAGATGGTGGTGTAGATATTTCCATGTTCATACAGATGGCGGTGTAGATGTTTCCATGTTTATAGAGATGGCGGTGTAGATATTTTCATGTTTACACAGATGGCGGTGTAGATATTTCCATGTTTACACAGATAGCGGTGTAGACATTTCCATGTTTACACAGATAGCGCTGTGGATATTTCCATGTTTATGCAGATAGCAGTGTAGATATTTCCATGTTTTTACAGACAGCGGTGCGGATATTTCCATGTTTTTACAGATAGTTGGGCAGATATTTCCATGTTTATACAGATAGCGGTGTACATATTTCCATCTTAATACATATGGCAGTGTAGATATGTCTATGTTCGTACAGATGGCGGTGTAGATATTTCCATGTTCATAGAGATGGTGGTGTAGATATTTCGAAGTTTATAGAGATAGCGCTGTACTTATTTCCATATTTATAGAGAAATCTGTGTAGATATTTCCATGTATATGCAGATAGCTGTGTTGATATTTCCATGTTCATGCAGATAGCGGTGTAGATATTTCCACGTTCATCCAGATTCCGGTGTAGACATATCCATGTTCATACAGATGCTGGTGTAGATATTTACATGTTCATACAGATGGTGGTGTAGATATTTCCATGTTTATATAGAGGGCGGTTTAGATATTTCCATGTTCATACCGATGGCGGTGTATATATTTCCATATTCATAGAGATGGCGGTGAAGATATTTCCATGTTCATACAGATGGCGGTGTAGATATTTCCATGTTCATACACATGGCGGTGTAGATATTTCCATGTTCATAGAGATGGCGGTGTAGATATTTCCATGTTCGTACGGATGGTAGTGTAGATATTTCCATGTTCATACAGGTGGTGGTGTAGATATTTCCATGTTTATACAGATAGCAGTGTAGTTATTTCCATGTTTATAGAGATAGCAATGTAGATATTTCCATTGATATACAAATAGCTGTGTAGATATTTGCATGTTCATACAGATAGCAGTGTAGATATTTCCATGTTCGTACAGATAGAGGTGTAGATATTTCCATGTTCACACAGATAGCGGTGTATATATTTCCATGTTCATACAGATAACGGTGTAGATATTTCCATATTCATACGGATAGCGGTGTAGATATTTCCATGTTCATACTGTTAGCGGTGTAGATATTTCCATGTTCATACACATGGCGGTGTAGATATTTCCATGTTCATTGAGATGGCGGTGTAGATGTTTCCATGTTAATGCAGATAGCGGTATAGATATTTCCATGTTTATACAGATGGCGGTCTAGATATTTCCATGTTTATAGAGATAGTGGTGTAGTTATTTCCAAGTTTATAGAGACAGCGTTGTAGATATTTCCATGTTTATACAGATAGCGGTGAAGGTATTTCCATGTTTATACAGATAGCGGTGTAGATATTTCCATGTTTATACTGATAGCAGTGTAGATATTTCCATGTTTATAGACATAGTTGTGTAGATAATTTCAATTTTATACAGATAGCAGTGTAGATATTTCCAAGTTCATACAGATAGCGGTGTAGATATTTCCACGTTTATAGAGATGGCGGTGTAGATATTTCCATGTTCATACAGATGGCGGTGTAAATATTTCCATCTTTACACAGATGGCGGTGTAGATATTTCCATGTTTACACAGATAGCGGTGTAGACATTTCCATGTTTACACAGATAGCGGTGTGGATATTTCCATGTTTATGCAGACAGCGGTGTGGATATTTCCATGTTTATGCAGATAGGGGTGTAGATATTTCCATGTTTATACAGATAGTTGGCCAGATATTTCCATGTTTATACAGATAGCGGTGTAGATATTTCCATCTTAATACAGATGGCGGTGAAGATATGTCTATGTTTGTACAGATGGCGGTGAAGATATTTCCATGTTCATAGAGATGGTGGTGTAGATATTTCGAAGTTTATAGAGATAGCGCTGTACTTATTTCCATATTTATAGAGAAATCTGTGTAGATATTTCCATGTATATGCAGATAGTTGTGTAGATATTTCCATGTTCATGCAGATAGCGGTGTAGATATTTCCACGTTCATCCAGATGGCGGTGTAGATATATCCATGTTCATACAGATGGCGGTGAAGATATTTCCATGTTCCTAAAGATGGCGGTGTAGATATTTCCATGTTCATACACATGTTAGTGTAGATATTTCCATGTTCATAGAGATGGCGGTGTAGATATTTCCATGTTTATACGGATAGCAGTTTAGTTATTTCCATGTTTATAGAGATAGCAGTTTAGATATTTCCATTGATATACAGATAGCTGTGTAGATATTTGCATGTTCATACAGATAGCGATGTAGATATTTCCATGGTAATACTGATAGCGGTGTAGATATTTCCATGTTCATACAGTTAGCGGTGTAGATATTTCCATGTTCATACAGATGGCGGTGTAGATATTTCCATGTTCATACAGACGGCGGTGTAGATATTTACATGTTCATACAGATGGCGGTGTAGATATTTCCATGTTCGAACGGATGGCAGTGTAGATATTTCCATGTTCATACAGGTGGCGGTGTAGATATTCCCATGTTTTTACAGATAGCTGTGTAGTTATTTCCATGTTTATAGAGATAGCAGTGTGGATATTTCAATTGATATACAGATAGCTCTGTAGATATTTGCATGTTAATACAGATAGCGGTGTAGATATTTGCATGTTAATACAGATAGCGGTGTAGATATTTCCATGTTCATACACATAGCGGTGTAGATATTTCCATGTTCATACAGTTAGCGGTGTAGATATTTCCATGTTCATCCAGATGCCGGTGTAGATATATCCATGTTCATACAGATGGCGGTGAAGATGTTTCCATGCTCATACAGATAGCGGTGTAGATATTTCCATGTTCATACAGATAGCGGTGCAGATATTTCCATTTTCATACAGATATCGGTGTAGATATTTCCATGTTCATACAGATAGTGGTGTAGATATTTCCGTGTTCATACAGTTAGCGGTGTAGATATTTCCATGTTCATACAGATGGCGGTGTAGATATTTACATGTTCATGCAGATGGCGGTGTAGATATTTCCATGTTCGCACGGATGGCAGTGTAGACATTTCCACGTACATACAGGTGGCTGTGTAGATATTTCCATGTTTATACAGATAACAGAGTAGTTATTTCCATGTTTATAGAGATAGCAGTGTAGATATTTCCATTTATATACAGATAGCTGTGTAGATATTTGCATGTTCATACAGATAGCGGTGTAGATATTTCCATGTTCAGACAGATGGCGGTGTAGATATTTCCATGTTCATACAGATAGCAGTGTAGATATTTCCATGTTCATAGAGATAACGGTGTAGATATTTCCTTGTTCATACAGATAGCCTTGTACATATATCCATGTTCATACAGTTAGCGGTGTAGATATTTCCATGTTCATACAGATGGCAGTGTAGATATTTACATGTTCATACAGATGGCGGTGTAGATATTTCCATGTTTATACAGACAGCAGTGTAGATATTTCCATGTTTATAGAGATAGTGGTGTAGATAATTTCAATTTTATACAGAGAGCAGTGAAGATATTTCCAAGTTCATACAGATAGCGGTGAAGATATTTCCACCTTTATAGAGATGGCGGTGTAGATATTTCCATGTTCATACAGATGGCGGTGTAGATATTTCCATGTTTACACAGATAGCGGTGTAGACATTTCAATGTTTACACAGATAGCGGTGTGGATATTTCCATGTTTATGCAGATAGCGGTGTAGATATTTCCATGTTTATACAGATAGCGGTGCGGATATTTCCTTGTTTTTACAGATAGTTGGGCAGATATTTCCATGTTTATACAGATAGCGGTGTAGATATTTCCATCTTAATACAGATGGCAGTGTAGATATGTCTATGTTTGTAGAGATGGCGGTGTAGATATTTCCATGTTCATACAGATGGTGGTGTAGATATTTCGAAGTTTATAGAGATAGCGCTGTAGTTATTTCCATATTTATAGAGAAATCTGTGTAGATTTTTCCATGTATATGCAGATAGCGGTGTAGATATTTCCATGTTCATCCAGATTCCGGTGTAGATATATCCATGTCCATACGGATGCTGGTGTAGATATTTTCATGTTTATAGAGATGGTGGTGTAGATATTTCCATGTTTATATAGAGGGCGGTTTAGATATTTCCATGTTCATACTGATGGCGGTGTACATATTTCCATGTTCATAGAGATGGCGGTGAAGGTATTTCCATGTTCATACAGATGGCGGTGTAGATATTTCCATGTTCACACATGGCGGTATAGATATTTCCATGTTCATAGAGATGGCGTTGTAGATATTTCCATGTTCGTACGGATGACAGTGTAGATATTTCCATGTTCGTACAGGTGGTGGTGTAGATATTTCCATGTTTATACAGATAGCAGTGTAGTTATTTCCATGTTTATAGAGATAGCAATGTAGATATTTCCATTGATATACAGATAGCTGTGTAGATATTTCCATGATTATACAGATAGCGGTGAAGGTATTTCCATGTTTATACAGATAGCGGTGTAGATATTTCCATGTTTATACAGATAGCAGTGTAGATATTTCCATGTTTATAGAGACAGTTGTGTAGATAATTTCAATTTTATACAGATAGCAGTGTAGATATTTCCAAGTTCATACAGATAGCCTTGTAGTTATTTCCACGTTTATAGAGATGGCGGTGTAGATATTTCCATGTTCATACAGATGGCGGTGTAAATATTTCCATGTTTTTAGAGATGGCGGTGTAGATATTTTTATGTTTACACAGATGGCGGTGTACATATTTCCATGTTGACACAGATAGTGGTGTAGACATTTCCATGTTTACACAGATAGCGGTGTGGATATTTCCATGTTTATGCAGATAGCGGTGTGGATATTTCCATGTTTATGCAGATAGCGGTGTAGATATTTCTATGTTTATACAGATAGCGGTGCGGATATTTCCTTGTTTATACAGATATTTTAGCAGATATTTCCATGTTTACAGATATCGGTGTAGATATTTCCAAGTTCATACAGATGCCAGTGTGGATATTTCCATGTTCATACAGATGGCGGTGTAGATATTTCGAAGTTTATAGAGATAGCACTGTAGTTATTTCCATATGTATAGAGAAATCTGTGTAGATATTTCCATGTATATTCAGATAGCTGTGTAGATATTTCCATGTTCATGGAGATAACGGTGTAGATATTTCCATGTTCATACAGTTAGTGGTGTAGATATTTCCATGATCATACAGATGGTGGTGTAGATATTTACATGTTCATACAGATGGCGCTGTAGATATTTCCATGTTCGTACAGATGGCGGTGTAGATATTTCCATGTTCATAGAGATGGCGGTGTAGATATTTCCATGTTTATGCAGATAGCGGTATAGATATTTCCATGTTTATACAGATGGTGGTGTAGATATTTCAATGTTTATAGAGATGGCGGTCTAGATATTTCCATGTTTATAGAGATAGTGGTGTAGTTATCTCCAAGTTTATGGAGGCAGCGTTGTTGATATTTCCATCATTATACAGATAGCGGTGAAGTTATTTCCATGTTTATACAGATAGCGGTGTAGATATTTTCATGTTTATACAGATAACAGTGTAGATATTTCCATGTTTATAGAGATGGCGGTGTAGATATTTACATGTTCATGCAGATGGCGGTGTAGATATTTCCATGTTCGCACGGATGGCAGTGTAGATATTTCCACGTTCATACAGGTGGCTGTGTAGATATTTCCATGTTTATACAGATAGCAGAGTAGTTATTTCCATGTTTATAGAGATAGCAGTGTAGATATTTCCATTTATATACAGATAGCTGTGTAGATATTTGCATGTTCATACAGATAGCGGTGTAGATATTTCCATGTTCAGACAGATGGCGGTGTAGATATTTCCATGTTCATACAGATAGCAGTGTAGATATTTCCATGTTCATAGAGATAACGGTGTAGATATTTCCTTGTTCATACAGATAGCCTTGTACATATATCCATGTTCATACAGTTAGCGGTGTAGATATTTCCATGTTCATACAGATGGCAGTGTAGATATTTACATGTTCATACAGATGGCGGTGTAGATATTTCCATGTTTATACAGACAGCAGTGTAGATATTTCCATGTTTATAGAGATAGTGGTGTAGATAATTTCAATTTTATACAGAGAGCAGTGAAGATATTTCCAAGTTCATACAGATAGCGGTGAAGATATTTCCACCTTTATAGAGATGGCGGTGTAGATATTTCCATGTTCATACAGATGGCGTTGTAGATATTTCCATGTTTACACAGATAGTGGTGTAGACATTTCAATGTTTACACAGATAGCGGTGTGGATATTTCCATGTTTATGCAGATAGCGGTGTAGATATTTCCATGTTTATACAGATAGCGGTGCGGATATTTCCTTGTTTTTACAGATAGTTGGGCAGATATTTCCATGTTTATACAGATAGCGGTGTAGATATTTCCATCTTAATACAGATGGCAGTGTAGATATGTCTATGTTTGTAGAGATGGCGGTGTAGATATTTCCATGTTCATACAGATGGTGGTGTAGATATTTCGAAGTTTATAGAGATAGCGCTGTAGTTATTTCCATATTTATAGAGAAATCTGTGTAGATTTTTCCATGTATATGCAGATAGCGGTGTAGATATTTCCATGTTCATCCAGATTCCGGTGCAGATATATCCATGTCCATACGGATGCTGGTGTAGATATTTTCATGTTTATAGAGATGGTGGTGTAGATATTTCCATGTTTATATAGAGGGCGGTTTAGATATTTCCATGTTCATACTGATGGCGGTGTACATATTTCCATGTTCATAGAGATGGCGGTGAAGGTATTTCCATGTTCATACAGATGGCGGTGTAGATATTTCCATGTTCACACATGGCGGTATAGATATTTCCATGTTCATAGAGATGGCGTTGTAGATATTTCCATGTTCGTACGGATGACAGTGTAGATATTTCCATGTTCGTACAGGTGGTGGTGTAGATATTTCCATGTTTATACAGATAGCAGTGTAGTTATTTCCATGTTTATAGAGATAGCAATGTAGATATTTCCATTGATATACAGATAGCTGTGTAGATATTTCCATGATTATACAGATAGCGGTGAAGGTATTTCCATGTTTATACAGATAGCGGTGTAGATATTTCCATGTTTATACAGATAGCAGTGTAGATATTTCCATGTTTATAGAGACAGTTGTGTAGATAATTTCAATTTTATACAGATAGCAGTGTAGATATTTCCAAGTTCATACAGATAGCCTTGTAGTTATTTCCACGTTTATAGAGATGGCGGTGTAGATATTTGCATGTTCATACAGATGGCGGTGTAAATATTTCCATGTTTTTAGAGATGGCGGTGTAGATATTTTTATGTTTACACAGATGGCGGTGTACATATTTCCATGTTGACACAGATAGTGGTGTAGACATTTCCATGTTTACACAGATAGCGGTGTGGATATTTCCATGTTTAAGCAGATAGCGGTGTGGATATTTCCATGTTTATGCAGATAGCGGTGTAGATATTTCTATGTTTATACAGATAGCGGTGCGGATATTTCCTTGTTTATACAGATATTTTAGCAGATATTTCCATGTTTACAGATATCGGTGTAGATATTTCCAAGTTCATACAGATGCCAGTGTGGATATTTCCATGTTCATACAGATGGCGGTGTAGATATTTCGAAGTTTATAGAGATAGCACTGTAGTTATTTCCATATGTATAGAGAAATCTGTGTAGATATTTCCATGTATATTCAGATAGCTGTGTAGATATTTCCATGTTCATGCAGATAACGGTGTAGATATTTCCATGTTCATACAGTTAGTGGTGTAGATATTTCCATGATCATACAGATGGTGGTGTAGATATTTACATGTTCATACAGATGGCGCTGTAGATATTTCCATGTTCGTACAGATGGCGGTGTAGATATTTCCATGTTCATAGAGATGGCGGTGTAGATATTTCCATGTTTATGCAGATAGCGGTATAGATATTTCCATGTTTATACAGATGGTGGTGTAGATATTTCAATGTTTATAGAGATGGCGGTCTAGATATTTCCATGTTTATAGAGATAGTGGTGTAGTTATCTCCAAGTTTATGGAGGCAGCGTTGTTGATATTTCCATCATTATACAGATAGCGGTGAAGTTATTTCCATGTTTATACAGATAGCGGTGTAGATATTTTCATGTTTATACAGATAACAGTGTAGATATTTCCATGTTTATAGAGATGGCGGTGTAGATATTTACATGTTCATGCAGATGGCGGTGTAGATATTTCCATGTTCGCACGGATGGCAGTGTAGATATTTCCACGTTCATACAGGTGGCTGTGTAGATATTTCCATGTTTATACAGATAGCATAGTAGTTATTTCCATGTTTATAGAGATAGCAGTGTAGATATTTCCATTTATATACAGATAGCTGTGTAGATATTTGCATGTTCATACAGATAGCGGTGTAGATATTTCCATGTTCAGACAGATGGCGGTGTAGATATTTCCATGTTCATACAGATAGCAGTGTAGATATTTCCATGTTCATAGAGATAACGGTGTAGATATTTCCTTGTTCATACAGATAGCCTTGTACATATATCCATGTTCATACAGTTAGCGGTGTAGATATTTCCATGTTCATACAGATGGCAGTGTAGATATTTACATGTTCATACAGATGGCGGTGTAGATATTTCCATGTTTATACAGACAGCAGTGTAGATATTTCCATGTTTATAGAGATAGTGGTGTAGATAATTTCAATTTTATACAGAGAGCAGTGAAGATATTTCCAAGTTCATACAGATAGCGGTGAAGATATTTCCACCTTTATAGAGATGGCGGTGTAGATATTTCCATGTTCATACAGATGGCGGTGTAGATATTTCCATGTTTACACAGATAGCGGTGTAGACATTTCAATGTTTACACAGATAGCGGTGTGGATATTTCCATGTTTATGCAGATAGCGGTGTAGATATTTCCATGTTTATACAGATAGCGGTGCGGATATTTCCTTGTTTTTACAGATAGTTGGGCAGATATTTCCATGTTTATACAGATAGCGGTGTAGATATTTCCATCTTAATACAGATGGCAGTGTAGATATGTCTATGTTTGTAGAGATGGCGGTGTAGATATTTCCATGTTCATACAGATGGTGGTGTAGATATTTCGAAGTTTATAGAGATAGCGCTGTAGTTATTTCCATATTTATAGAGAAATCTGTGTAGATTTTTCCATGTATATGCAGATAGCGGTGTAGATATTTCCATGTTCATCCAGATTCCGGTGTAGATATATCCATGTCCATACGGATGCTGGTGTAGATATTTTCATGTTTATAGAGATGGTGGTGTAGATATTTCCATGTTTATATAGAGGGCGGTTTAGATATTTCCATGTTCATACTGATGGCGGTGTACATATTTCCATGTTCATAGAGATGGCGGTGAAGGTATTTCCATGTTCATACAGATGGCGGTGTAGATATTTCCATGTTCACACATGGCGGTATAGATATTTCCATGTTCATAGAGATGGCGTTGTAGATATTTCCATGTTCGTACGGATGACAGTGTAGATATTTCCATGTTCGTACAGGTGGTGGTGTAGATATTTCCATGTTTATACAGATAGCAGTGTAGTTATTTCCATGTTTATAGAGATAGCAATGTAGATATTTCCATTGATATACAGATAGCTGTGTAGATATTTCCATGATTATACAGATAGCGGTGAAGGTATTTCCATGTTTATACAGATAGCGGTGTAGATATTTCCATGTTTATACAGATAGCAGTGTAGATATTTCCATGTTTATAGAGACAGTTGTGTAGATAATTTCAATTTTATACAGATAGCAGTGTAGATATTTCCAAGTTCATACAGATAGCCTTGTAGTTATTTCCACGTTTATAGAGATGGCGGTGTAGATATTTCCATGTTCATACAGATGGCGGTGTAAATATTTCCATGTTTTTAGAGATGGCGGTGTAGATATTTTTATGTTTACACAGATGGCGGTGTACATATTTCCATGTTGACACAGATAGTGGTGTAGACATTTCCATGTTTACACAGATAGCGGTGTGGATATTTCCATGTTTATGCAGATAGCGGTGTGGATATTTCCATGTTTATGCAGATAGCGGTGTAGATATTTCTATGTTTATACAGATAGCGGTGCGGATATTTCCTTGTTTATACAGATATTTTAGCAGATATTTCCATGTTTACAGATATCGGTGTAGATATTTCCAAGTTCATACAGATGCCAGTGTGGATATTTCCATGTTCATACAGATGGCGGTGTAGATATTTCGAAGTTTGTAGAGATAGCACTGTAGTTATTTCCATATGTATAGAGAAATCTGTGTAGATATTTCCATGTATATTCAGATAGCTGTGTAGATATTTCCATGTTCATGGAGATAACGGTGTAGATATTTCCATGTTCATACAGTTAGTGGTGTAGATATTTCCATGATCATACAGATGGTGGTGTAGATATTTACATGTTCATACAGATGGCGCTGTAGATATTTCCATGTTCGTACAGATGGCGGTGTAGATATTTCCATGTTCATAGAGATGGCGGTGTAGATATTTCCATGTTTATGCAGATAGCGGTATAGATATTTCCATGTTTATACAGATGGTGGTGTAGATATTTCAATGTTTATAGAGATGGCGGTCTAGATATTTCCATGTTTATAGAGATAGTGGTGTAGTTATCTCCAAGTTTATGGAGGCAGCGTTGTTGATATTTCCATCATTATACAGATAGCGGTGAAGTTATTTCCATGTTTATACAGATAGCGGTGTAGATATTTTCATGTTTATACAGATAACAGTGTAGATATTTCCATGTTTATAGAGATAGTGGTGTAGATAATTTCAATTTTATACAGATAGCAGTGTAGATGTTTCCAAGTTCATACAGATAGCGGTGTAGATATTTCCACGTTTATAGAGATGGCGGTGTAGATATTTCCATGTTCATACAGACGGCTGTGTAGATATTTTCATGTTTATAGAGATGGCGGTGTAGATATTTCCATGTTTACACAGATGGCGGTGTAGATATTTCCATGTTTACACAGATAGCGGTGTAGACATTTCCATGTTTACACAGATAGCGGTGTGGATATTTCCATGTTTATGCAGATAGCTGTGTAGATATTTCCATGTTTATACAGAGAGCGGTGCGGATATTTTCATGTTTATACAGATAGTGGGGCAGATATTTCCATGTTTATACAGATCGCGGTGTAGATATTTCCATCTTAATACAGATGACGGTGTAGATATGTCCAAGTTCGTACAGATGGCGGTGTAGATATTTCCATGTTCATACAGATGGCGGTGTAGATATTTCGAAGTTTATAGAGATAGCGCTGTAGTTATTTCCATATTTATAGAGAAATCTGTGTAGATATTTCCATGTATATTCAGATAGCTGTGTAGATATTTCCATGTTCATGCAGATAGCGGTGTAGATATTTCCAAGTTCATCCAGATGCCAGTGTAGATATATCCATGCTCATACAGATGGTGGTGAAGATATTTCCATGTTCATACAGATGGCGGTGTAGATATTTACATGTTCATACAAATGGCGGTGTAGATATTTCCATGTTCATAGAGATGGCGGTGTAGATATTTCCATGTTCATACAAATGGTCGTGTAGATATTTCTATGTTCATAGAGATGGCGGTGTAGATATTTCCATGTTTATACACATAGTAGTGTAGATATTTCCATGTTTATAGAGATAGCAGTGTAGATATTTCCATTGATATACAGATAGCTGAGTAGATATTTGCATGTCCATTCAGATAGCGGTGTAGATATTTCAATGTTTATACAGATAGCAGTTTAGTTATTTCCATGTTTATAGGGATAGCAGTGTAGATATTTCCATTTATATACAGATAGCTGTGTAGATATTTCCATGTTCATACAGATAGCGGTGGAGATATTTCCATGTTCATACAGATAGCGGTGTGGATATTTCAATCTTCATACAGATAGCGGTGTAGACATTTCAATGTTCATACAGATAGCGATGTAGATATTTCCATGTTTATAGAGATAGCGGTGTAGATATTTAAATGTTCATGGACATAGCGGTGTAGATATTTCCATTTTTATACAGATAGCAGTGTGTATTTTTCCATGTTCTTACTGATAGCGGAGTATATATTTTCACCTTTAAAGAGATGGCGGAGTAGATATATCCATGTTCATACAGTTGGTGATGTAGCTATTTCCATGTTTATAGAGATGACGTTGTAGGTATTTCCATGTTTATACAGATGGCGGTGTAGATATTTCCAGGTTCATAAAGATGGCCGTGTAGATATTTCCATGTTCATAGAGATGGTGGAGTAGATATTTCCATGTTTATGCAGATAGTGGTATAGATATTTCCATGTTTATACAGATGGTGGTGTAGATATTTCCATGTTTATAGAGATGGCTGTCTAGATATTTCCATGTTTATAGAGATAGTGGTGTAGTTATTTCCAAGTTTAGAGAGACAGCGTTGTAGATATTTCCATGTTTATACAGATAGCGGTGAAGTTATTTCCATGTTTATACAGATAACAGTGTAGATATTTCCATGTTTATAGAGATAGTGGTGTAGATAATTTCAATTTTACACAGAGAGCAGTGTAGATATTTCCAAGTTCATACAGATAGCGGTGTAGTTATTTCCACGTTTATAGAGATGGCGGTGTAGATATTTCCATGTTCATAAAGATGGCGGTGTAGATATTTCCATCTTCATAGAGATGGCCGTGTAGACATTTCCATGTTTACACAGATGGCGGTGTAGATATTTCCATGTTTACACAGAAAGCGGTGTAGACATTTCCATGTTCATAGAGATGGCGGTGTAGATATTTCCAAGTTCATACAAATGGCGGTGTCGATATTTCTATGTTCATAGAGATGGCGGTGTAGATATTTCCATGTTTATAGAGATAGCAGTGTAGATATTTCCATTGTTATACAGATAGCTGTGTAGATATTTGCATGTTCATACAGATAGCGGTGTAGATATTTCCATGTTCATACAGATAGCGGTGTAGATAGTTCCATGTTCATACACATAGCGGTGTAGATATTTCCATGTTCATACAGATAACGGTGTAGATATTTCCATGATCATACAGACAGCGGTGTAGATATTTCCATGTTCACAAAGATAGCGGTGTAGATATTTCCATGTTCATACAGTTAGCGGTGTAGATATTTCCATGTTCATGCAGATAGCGGTGTAGATATTTCCATGTTAATCCAGATGCTGGTGTAGATATATCCATGTTCATGCAGATGGCGGTGAAGATATTTCCATGTTCATACAGATGGAGGTGTAGATATTTCCATGTTCATACAAATGGCGGTGAAGATATTTCCATGTTCATACAGATGGCGGTGTAGATATTTCCATGTTCATACAAATGGCGGTGTAGATATTTCCATGTTCATAGAGATGGCGGTGTAGATATTTCCATGTTTATACAGATAGCAATGTAGATATTTCCATGTTTATACAGATAGCGGTGTAGATATTTCCATTGATATACAGATAGCTGTGTAGATATTTGCATGTTCATACAGATAGCGGTGTAGGTATTTCCATGTTCATATAGATAGCGGTGTAGATATTTCCATGTTCATACAGATAGCGGTGTAGATATTTCCATGTTCATGTAGATAGCGGTGTAGATATTTCCATGTTCATACAGATAGCGGTGTAGATATTTCCATGTTTACGGGGATGGCGGTGTAGATATTTTCATGTTTACACAGATGGTGGTGTAGATATTTCCATGTTTACACAGATAGCGGTGTAGACATTTCCATGTTTACACAGATAGCGTTGTGGATATTTCCATGTTTATGCAGATAGCGGTGTAGATATTTCCATGTTTATACAGATAGCGGTGCGGATATTTCCTTGTTTATACAGATATTTGGGCAGATATTTCCATGTTTACAGATATCGGTGTAGATATTTCCAAATTCATACAGATGCCAGTGTGGATATTTCCATGTTCATGCAGATGGCGGTGTAGATATTTCGAAGTTTATAGACATAGCACTGTAGTTATTTCCATATGTATAGAGAAATCTGTGTAGATATTTCCATGTATATTCAGATAGCTGTGTAGATATTTCCATGTTCATGCAGATAACGGTGTAGATATTTCCATGTTCATACAGTTAGTGGTGTAGATATTTCCATGATCATACAGATGGCGGTGTAGATATTTACATGTTCATACAGATGGCGCTGTAGATATTTCCATGTTCGTACAGATGGCGGTGTAGATATTTCCATGTTCATAGAGATGGCGGTGTAGATATTTCCATGTTTATGCAGATAGCGGTATAGATATTTCCATGTTTATACAGATGGTGGTGTAGATATTTCAATGTTTATAGAGATGGCGGTCTAGATATTTCCATGTTTATAGAGATAGTGGTGTAGTTATCTCCAAGTTTATGGAGGCAGCGTTGTTGATATTTCCATCATTATACAGATAGCGGTGAAGTTATTTCCATGTTTATACAGATAGCGGTGTAGATATTTTCATGTTTATACAGATAACAGTGTAGATATTTCCATGTTTATAGAGATAGTGGTGTAGATAATTTCAATTTTATACAGATAGCAGTGTAGATGTTTCCAAGTTCATACAGATAGCGGTGTAGATATTTGCACGTTAATAGAGATGGCGGTGTAGATATTTCCATGTTCATACAGACGGCTGTGTAGATATTTCCATGTTTATAGAGATGGCGGTGTAGATATTTCCATGTTTACACAGATGGCGGTGTAGATATTTCCATGTTTACACAGATAGCGGTGTAGACATTTCCATGTTTACACAGATAGCGGTGTGGATATTTCCATGTTTATGTAGATAGCGGTGTAGATATTTCCATGTTTATACAGAGAGCGGTGCGGATATTTCCATGTTGATACACATAGTGGGGCAGATATTTCCATGTTTATACAGATCGCGGTGTAGATATTTCCATCTTAATACAGATGACGGTGTAGATATGTCCATGTTCGTACAGATGGCGGTGTAGATATTTCCATGTTCATACAGATGCCGGTGTAGATATTTCGAAGTTTATAGAGATAGCGCTGTAGTTATTTCCATATTTATAGAGAAATCTGTGTAGATATTTCCATGTATATTCAGATAGCTGTGTAGATATTTCCATGTTCATGCAGATAGCGGTGTAGATATTTCCATGTTCATCCAGATGCCTGTGTACATATACCCATGTTCATACAGATGGCGGTGAAGATATTTCCATGTTCATACAGATGGTGGTGTAGGTATTTCCATGTTCATACAAATGGTGGTGTAGATATTTCCATGTTCATAGAGATGGCGGTGTAGATATTTCCATGTTCATACAAATGGTGGTGTAGATATTTCTATGTTCATAGAGATGGCGGTGTATATATTTCCATGTTTATACACATAGTAGTGTAGTTATTTCCATGTTTATAGAGATAGCAGTGTAGATATTTCCATTGATATACAGATAGCTGAGTAGATATTTGCATGTCCATACACATAGCGGTGTAGATATTTCCATGTTCATACAGAGGGCGGTGTAGGTATTTCCATGTTCATACAGATAGCGGTGTAGATATTTCCATGTTCATACAGTTAGTGGTGTAGATATTTCCATGTTCATACAGATGGCGGTGTAGATATTTACATATTCATACAGAAGGCGGTGTAGATATTTCCATGTTCGTGCGGATGGCAGTGTAGATATTTCCATGTTCATACAGGTGACGGTGTATATATTTCCATGTTTATACAGATAGCAGTGTAGTTATTTCCATGTTTATAGAGATATCAGTGTAGATATTTCCATTGATGTACAGATATCTGTGTAGATATTTGCAAGTTCACACAGATAGCGGTGTAGATATTTCCATGTTCGTACTGATGGCGGTGTAGATATTTCCATGTTTATAGAGATGGCGGTGTACATATTTTCATGTTTACACAGATAGCGATGTAGACATTTCCATGTTTACACAGATAGTGGTGTGGATATTTCCATGTTTATGCAGATAGCGGTGTAGATATTTCCATGTTTATACAGATAGCGGTGCGGTTATTTCCATGTTTATACAGATAGTGGTGCAGATATTTCCATGTTTATTCAGATAGCAGTGTAGATATTTCCATCTTAATACAGATGGCGGTGTAGGTAAGTCCATGTTTGTACAGGTGGCGGTGAAGATATTTCCATGTTCATACAGATGGCGGTGTAGATATTTCGAAGTTTATAGAGATATCGCTGTAGTTATTTCCATATTTATTGAGAAATCTGTGTATCTATTTCCATGTATATGCAGATAGCTGTGTAGATATTTCCATGTTCATGCAGAAAGCGGTGTAGATATGTCCATGTTCATACTGTTATTGGTGTAGATATTTCCATGTTCATACAGATGGCGGTGTAGATATTTACATGTTCATACAGATGGCAGTGTAGATATTTCCATGTTCGTACGGATGGCAGTGTAGATATTTCCATGTTCATACAGGTGGGGGTGTAGATATTTCCATGTTTATACAGATAGCAGTGTAGTTATTTCCATGTTTATAGAGATAGCAGTGTAGATACTTCCATTGATATACAGATAGCTGTGTAGATATGTGCATGTTCATACAGATAGCGGTGTAGATATTTCCATGTTTGTACAGATAGCGGTGTAGATATTTCCATGTTCATACAGATAGCGGTGTAGATATTTCCATGTTCATACAGATAACGGTGTAGATATTTCCATGTTCAAACAGATGGCGGTGTAGATATTTCCATGTTCATACAGATGGCGGTGTAGATATTTACATGTTCATACAGATGGCGGTGTAGATATTTCCATGTTCGTACAGATGGCGGTGTAGATATTTCCATGTTCTTAGAGATGGTGGTGTAGATATTTCCATGTTTATACAGATAGCAGTGTAGTTTTTTCCATGTTTATAGAGATAGCAGTGTAGATACTTCCATTGATATACAGATAGCTGTGTAGATATGTGCATGTTCATACAGATAGTGGTGTAGTTATTTCCAAGTTTATAGAGACAGCATTGTAGATATTTACATGTTTATACAGATAGCGGTGTAGATATTTCCATGTTTATACTGATAGCAGTGTAGATATTTCCATGTTTATAGAGATAGTGGTGTAGATAATTTCAAATTTATACAGGTAGCAGTGTAGATGTTTCCAAGTTCATACAGATAGCGGTGTAGATATTTCCACATTTATAGAGATGGCGGTGTAGATATTTCCATGTTCATACAGATGGCGGTGTAGATATTTCCATGTTTTTAGAGATGGTGGTGTAGATATTTTCATGTTTACACAGAAGGCGGTGGAGATATTTCCATGTTTACTCAGATAGTGGTGTAAACATTTCCATGTTTACACAGATAGCGGTGTGGATATTTCCATGTTTATGCAGATAGCGGTGTAGATATTTCCATGTTTATACAGATAGCGGTGCGGAATCTTCCATGTTTATACAGATAGTAGGGCAGATATTTCCATGTTTATACAGATAGCGGTGTAGTTATTTCCATCTTAATACAGATGGCGGTGTAGATATGTCCATGTTCGTAAAGATGGCGGTGTAGATATTTCCATGTTCATAAATATGGCGGTGTAGATATTTCGAAGTTTATAGAGATAGCGCTGTAGTTCTTTCCATATTTATAGAGAAATCTCTGTAGTTATTTCCATGTATATGCAGATAGCTGTGTAGATATTTCCATGTTCATGCAGATAGCGGTGTAGATATTTCCATGTTCATCCAGATGCCGGTGTAGATATATCCATGTTCATACAGATGGCGGTGAAGATATTTCCATGTTCATACAGATGGCGGTGTAGATATTTCCATGTTCACAGAGGGCGGTGTAGATATTTCCATGTTCATACAGATGGCGGTGTAGATATTTCCGTGTTCATACAAATGGTGGCGTAGATATTTCCATGTTCATAGAGATGGCGGTGTAGATATTTCCATGTTTATACAGATAGCAAGGTAGATATTTCCATATTTATAGAGATAGCGGTGTAGATATTTCCATTGATATACAGATAGCTGTGTAGATATTTGCATGTTCATACAGACGGCGGTGTAGATATTTCCATGTTCATACTGATAGCGGTGTAGATATTTCCATGTTCATACAGATAGCGGTGTAGATATTTCCATGTTTTACAGATAGCGGTGTAGATATTTCCATGTTCATACAGATAGCGGTTTAGATATTTCCATGTTCATACAGTTAGCGGTGTAGATATTTCCATGTTCATACAGATGGCGGTGTAGATATTTCCATGTTCATACAGATGGCGGTGTAGATAATTAAATGTTCTTACAGATGGCGGTGTAGATGTTTCCATGTTCATAGAGATGGCGGTGTAGTTATTTCCATGTTTATGCAGATAGCGGTATAGATATTTCCATGTTTATACACATGGTGGTGTAGATATTTCCATGTTTATAGAGATGGCGGTCTAGATATCTCCATGTTTATAGAGATAGTGGTGTAGTTATTTCCAAGTTTATAGAGACAGCATTGTAGATATTTCCATGCTTATACAGATAGCGGTGAAGTTATTTCCATGTTTATACAGATAGCGGTGTAGATATTTCCATCTTTGTACAGATAGCAGTGTAGATATTTCCATGTTTATAGAGATAGTGGTGTAGATAATTTCAATTTTATACAGATAGCAGTGTAGATATTTCCAAGTTCATACAGATAGCGGTGTAGATATTTCCACGTTTATAGAGATGGCGGTGTAGATATTTCCATGTTCATTCAGACGGCGGTGTAGATATTTCCATGTTTATAGAGATGGCCGTGTAGATATTTCCATGTTTACACAGATGGCGGTGTAAATATTTCCCTATTTACACAGATAGCGGTGTAGACATTTCCATGTTCATAGAGATGGCGGTGTAGATATTTCAATGTTCATACAAATGGCGGTGTAGATATTTCTATGTTCATAGAGATGGCGGTGAAGATATTTCCATGTTTATACAGATAGCAGTGTAGTTATTTCCATGTTTATAGAGATAGCAGTGTAGATATTTCCATTGATATACAGATAGCTGGGTAGATATTTGCATGTTCATACAGATAGCGGTGTAGATATTTAGATGTTCATACAGAGGGCGGTGTATATTTCCATGATCATACAGATAGCGGTGTAGATATTTCCATGTTCATACAGATAGCGGTGTAGATATTTCCATGTTCATGCAGATAGCTGTGTAGATATTTCCATGTTCATATAGTTAGCAGTGTTGATATTTCCATGTTCATAGAGATGGCGCTGTAGATATTTACATGTTCATACAGATGGCGGTGTAGATATTTCCATGTTCGTGCGGATGGCAGTGTAGATATTTCCATGTTCATACGGGTGGTGGTGTAGATATTTCCATGTTTATACAGATAGCAGTGTACTTATTTCCATGCTTATAGAGATAGCAGTGTGGATATTTCCATTGATATGCAGATAGCTGTGTAGATATTTGCATGTTAATTCACATAGCGGTGTAGATATTTCCATGTTCGTACAGATAGCGGTGCAGATATTTCCATGTTCATACAGATAACGGTGTAGATATTTCCATGTTCATACAGATAGCGGTGTAGATATTTCCATGTTCATACAGTTAGCGGTGTAGATATTTCCATGTTCATACAGATGGCGGTGTAGATATTTACATGTTCATGCAAATGGCGGTGTAGATATTTCCATGTTCGTACAGATGGCGGTGTAGATATTTCCATGGTCATAGAGATGGCCGTGTAGATATTTCCATGTTTATGCAGATAGCGGTACAGATATTTCCATGTTTATACAGGTGGTGCTGTACACGTTTCCATGTTTATAGAGATGGCGGTCTATATATTTCCATGTTTAGAGATACTGGTGTAGTTATTTCCAAGTTTATGGAGACAGCGTTGTAGATATTTCCACGTCTATATACATAGCGGTGAAGATATTTCCATGTTTATACAGATAGCGGTGTAGATATTTCCATGTTTATACAGATAGCAGTGTAGATGTTTCCATGTTTATAGAGATAGTGGTGTAGATAATTTCAATTTTATACAGATAGCAGTGTAGATATTTCCAAGTTCATACAGATAGCAGTGTAGATATTTAAATGTTCATACAGATGGCCGTGTAGATATTTCCATGTTCGTACAGATAGCAGTGTAGTTATTTCCATGTTTATAGAGATAGCAATGTAGATATTTCCATTGATATACATATAGCTGGGTAGATATTTGCATGTTCATACAGATAGCGGTGTAGATATTTCCATGTTCGTACAGATAGCGGTGTAGATATTTCCATTTTCATACAGATAGCGGTGTAGATATTTCCATGTTCATACAGATAACGGTGTAGATATTTCCATGTTCATACAGATAGCGGTGTAGACATTTCCATGTTCATACAGTTAGCGGTGTAGATATTTCCATGTTCTTGCAGATGGCGGTATAGATATTTCCATATTCATAGAGATGGCGGTGTAGATATTTCCATGTTTATGCAGATAGCGGTATAGGTATTTCCATGTTTATACAGATGGTGGTGTAGATATGTCCATGTTTATAGAGATGGCGGTCTAGATATTTCCATGTTTATAGAGATAGTGGTGTAGTTATCTCCAAGTTTATAGAGGCAGCGTTGTTGATATTTCCATGTTTATACAGATAGCGGTGAAGTTATTTCCATGTTTATACAGATAGCGGTGTAGATATTTTCATGTTTATACAGATAACAGTGTAGATATTTCCATGTTTATAGAGATAGTGGTGTAGATAATTTCAATTTTATACAGATATCAGTGTAGATGTTTCCAAGTTCATACAGATAGCGGTGTAGATATTTCCACGTTTATAGAGATGGCGGTGTAGATATTTCCATGTTCATACAGACGGCTGTGTAGATATTTCCATGTTTATAGAGATGGCGGTGTAGATATTTCCATGTTTACACAGATGGCGGTGTAGATATTTCCATGTTTACACAGATAGTGGTGTAGACATTTCCATGTTTACACAGATAGCGGTGTGGATGTTTCCATGTTTATGCAGATTGCGGTGAAGATATTTCCATGTTTATACAGAGAGCAGTGCGGATATTTCCATGTTTATACAGATAGTGGGGCAGATATTTCCATGTTTATACTGATCGCGGTGTAGATATTTCCATCTTAATACAGATGACGGTGTAGATATGTCCATGTTCGTACAGATGGCGGTGTAGATATTTCCATGTTCCTACAGATGGCGGTGTAGATATTTCGAAGTTTATAGAGATAGCGCTGTAGTTATTTCCATATTTATAGAGAAATCTGTGTAGATATTTCCATGTATATGCAGATAGCTGTGTAGATATTTCCATGTTCATGCAGATAGCGGTGTAGATATTTCCATGTTCATCCTGATGCCAGTGTAGATATATCCATGCTCATACAGATGGTGGTGAAGATATTTCCATGTTCATACAGATGGCGGTGTAGATATTTACATGTTCATACAAAATGCGGTGTAGATATTTCCATGTTCATAGAGATGGCGGTGTAGATATTTCCATGTTCATACAAATGGCGGTGTAGATATTTCTATGTTCATAGAGATGGCGGTGTAGATATTTCCATGTTTATACACATAGCAGTGTATTTATTTCCATGTTTATAGAGATAGCAGTGTAGATATTTCCATTGATATACAGATAGCTGTGTAGATATTTGCATGTCCATACAGATAGCGGTGTAGGTATTTCCATGTTCATACAGAGGGCGGTGTAGATATTTCCATGTTCATACAGATAGCGGTGTAGATATTTCCATGTTCATACAGTTAGTGGTGTAGATATTTCCATGTTCATACAGATGGCGGTGTAGATATTTACATGTTCATACAGATGGCGGTGTAGATATTTCCATGTTCTTGCGGATGGCAGTGTAGATATTTCCATGTTCATACAGGTGGCGGTGTATATATTTCCATGTTTATACAGATAGCAGTGTAGTTATTTCCATGTTTATAGTGATATCAGTGTAGATATTTCCATTGATGTACAGATAGCTGTGTAGATATTTGCACGTTCACACAGATAGCGGTGTAGATATTTCCATGTTCGTACAGATGGCGGTGTTGATATTTCCAGGTTTATAGGGATGGCGGTGTATTTTCATGTTTACACAGATAGCGGTGTAGACATTTCCATGTTTACACAGATAGCGGTGTGCATATTTCCATGTTTATGCAGATAGCGGTGTAGATATTTCCATGTTTATACAGATAGCGGTGCGGTTATTTCCATGTTTATACAGATAGCAGTGTAGATATTTCCATCTTAATACAGATGGCGGTGTAGGTAAGCCCATGTTTGTACAGATGGCGGTGTAGATATTTCCATGTTCATACAGATGGCTGTGTAGATATTTCGAAGTTTATAGAGATATCGCAGTAGTTATTTCCATATTTATTGAGAAATCTGTGTATCTATTTCCATGTATATGCAGATAGCTGTGTAGATATTTCCATGTTCATGCAGAAAGCGGTGTAGATATGTCCATGTTCATACTGTTAGCGGTGTAGATATTTCCATGTTCATACAGATGGCGGTGTAGATATTTGCATGTTCATACAGATGGCAGTGTAGATATTTCCATGTTCGTACGGATGGCAGTGTAGATATTTCCATGTTCATACAGGTGGGGCTGTAGATATTTCCATGTTTATACAGATAGCAGTGTAGTTATTTCCATGTTTATAGAGATAGCAGTGTAGATACTTCCATTGATATACAGATAGCTGTGTAGATATGTGCATGTTCATAAAGATAGCGGTGTAGATATTTCCATGTTTGTAGAGATAGAGGTGTAGATATTTCCATGTTCATACAGATAGCGGTGTAGATATTTCCATGTTCATACAGATAACGGTGTAGATATTTCCATGTTCAAACAGATAGCGGTGTAGATATTTCCATGTTCATACAGTTAGCGGTGTAGATATTTCCATGTTCATACAGATGGCGGTGTAGATATTTACATGTTCATCCAGATGGCGGTGTAGATATTTCCATGTTCGTACCGATGGCGGTGTAGATATTTCCATGTTCATAGAGATGGTGGTGTAGATATTTCCATGTTTATACAGATAGCAGTGTAGATATTTACATGTTTATAGAGATAGCAATGTAGATATTTCCATTGATCTACATATAGCTGGGTAGATATTTGCATGTTCATACTGATAGCGGTGTAGATATTTCCATGTTCGTACAGATAGCGGTGTAGATATTTCCATGTTCGTACAGATAGCGCTGTAGATATTTCCATGTTCATACAGATAACGGTGTAGATAATTCCATGTTCATACAGATAGCGGTGTAGATATTTCCATGTTCATACAGTTAGCGGTGTAGATATTTCCATGTTCATACAGATGGCGGTGTAGATATTTACATGTTCGTACAGATAGCGGTGAAGATATTTGCATGTTCGTAGAGATGGCGGTGTAGATATTTCCATGTTCAAAGAGATGGCGGTGTAGATATTTCCATGTTTATGCAGATAGCGGTATAGATATTTCCATGTTTCTACAGATGGTGGTGTAGATATTTCCATGTTTATAGAGATGGCGGTCTAGATATTTCCATGTTTATAGAGATAGTGGTGTAGTTATTTCCAAGTTTATAGAGACAGCATTGTAGATATTTCCATGTGTATACAGATAGCGGTAAAGATATTTCCTTGTTTATACAGATAGCGGTGTAGATATTCCCATGTTTATACAGATAGCAGTGTAGATATTTCCATGTTAATAGAGATAGCTGTGTAGATAATTTCAATTTTATACAGATAGCAGTATAGATATTTCCAAGTTCATACAGATAGCGGTGTAGATATTTCCACGTTTATAGAGATGGCGGTGTAGATATTTCCATGTTCATACAGATGGCGGTGTAGATATTTCCATGTTCGCACGGATGGCAGTGTAGATATTTCCATGTTCATACAGGTGGTGGAGTAGATATTTCCATGTTTATACAGATAGCAGTGTAGTTATTTCCATGTTTATAGAGATAGCAGTGTAGATATTTCCATTTATATACAGATAGCTGTGTATATATTTGCATGTTCATACAGATAGCTGTGTAGATATTTCCATGTTCGGACAGATAGCGGTGTAGATATTTCCATGTTCATACAGATAGCAGTGTAGATATTTCCATGTTCATAGAGATAACGGTGTAGATATTTCCATGTTCATACAGATAGCCTTGTAGATATTTCCATGCTCATACAGATGGCAGTGTAGATATTTACATGTTCATACACATGGCGGTGTAGATATTTCCATGTTCTTTCAGATGGCGGTATAGATATTTCCATATTCATAGAGATGGCGGTGTAGATATTTCCATGTTTATGCAGATAGCGGTATAGGTATTTCCATGTTTATACAGATGGTGGTGTAGATATGTCCATGTTTATAGAGATGGCGGTCTAGATATTTCCATGTTTATAGAGATAGTGGTGTCGTTATTTCCAAGTTTATAGAGACAGCGTTGTAGATATTTCCATGTTTATACAGATAGCGGTGAAGATATTTCCATGTTTATACAGATAGCGGTGTAGATATTTCCATGTTTATACAGACAGCAGTGTAGATATTTCCATGTTTATAGAGATAGTGGTGTAGATAATTTCAATTTTAAACAGAGAGCAGTGTAGATATTTCCAAGTTCATACAGATAGCGGTGTAGATATTTCCATGTTCATACAGTTAGCGGTGTAGATATTTCCATGTTCATACAGATGGCGGTGTAGATATTTCCAAGTTCATACAGATGGCTGTGTAGATATTTACATGTTCATACAGATGGCGGTGTAGATATTTCCATGTTCGTACGGATGGCAGTGAAGATATTTCCATGTTCATACAGGTGGCGGTGTAGATATTCCCATGTTTTTACGGATAGCTGTGTAGTTATTTCCATGCTTATAGAGATAGCAGTGTAGATATTTCCATTGATATACAGATAGCTGTGTAGATATTTGCATGTCCTTACACATAGCGGTGTAGATATTTCCATGTTCATACAGATAGCGGTGTAGATATTTCCATATTCACACGGGTAGCGGTGTAGATATTTCCATGTTCATACAGTTAGCGGTGTTGATATTTCCATATTCATACAGTTAGCGGTGTAGATACTTCCATGTTCATGCAGATAGCGGTTTAGATATTTCCATGTTCATCCAGATGCCGGTGTAGATATATCCATGTTCATACAGACGGCGATGAAGATATTTCCATGTTCATACAGATGGCGGTGTAGATATTTACATGTTCATACAAATGGCGGGGTAGATATTTCCATGTTCATACAGATGGCGGTGTAAATATTTCCGTGTTCATACAAATGGCGGTGTAGATATTTCCATGTTCATAGAGATGGCAGTGTAGGTATTTCCATGTTTATACTGATAGCAATGTAGATATTTCCATGTTCATACAGATAGCGGTGTAGATATTTCCATGTTCATACAGATAGCGGTGTAGATATTTCCATGTTGATTGAGATAGTGGTGTAGATATTTCCATGTTTTACAGATTGTGGTGTAGATATTTCCATGTTCATACAGATAGCGGTGAATATATTTCCATTTTCATACAGTTAGCGGTGTAGATATTTCCATGTTTATACAGATATCAGTGTAGATATTTCCATGTTTATAGGGATAGTGGTGTAGATAATTTCAATTTTATACCGAGAACAGTGTAGATATTTCCAAGTTCATACAGATTGCGATGTAGATATTTCCACGTTTATAGAGATGGCAGTGTAGATATTTCCATGTTCATACAGATGGCGGTGTAGATATTTCCATGTTCATACAAATGGCGGTGTAGATATTTCCATGTTTACACAGATGTCGGTGTAGATATTTCCATGTTTACACAGATAGCGGTGTAGACATTTCCATGTTTACACAGATAGCGGTGTAGATATTTCCATGTTCATACAGACAGCGGTGTAGATATTTCCATGTTCATACAGTTAGCGGTGTAGATATTTCCTTGTTCATACAGATGGCGGTGTAGATATTTATATGTTCATACAGATGGCAGTATAGATATTTCCATGTTCGTGCAGATGGCGGTGTAGATATTTCCATGTTCATAGAGATGGCGGTGTAGATATTTCCATGCTTATGCAGATAGCGGTATAGATATTTCCATGTTTATACAGATGGTGGTGTAGATATTTCCATGTTTATAGAGATGGCGGTCTAGATATTTCCATGTTTATAGAGATAGTGGTGTAGTTATTTCCAAGTTTATAGAGACAGCGTTGTAGATATTTCCATGTTTATAAAGATAGCGGTGTAGATATTTCCATGTTCATACACATGGCGGTGTAGATATTTCCATGTTCATAGAGATAGCGGTGTAGATATTTCCATGGTCATACAAATGGCGGTTTAGATATTTCCATGTTCATAGAGATGGCATTGTAGATATTTCCATGTTTGTTCAGATAGCAGTGTAGTTATTTCCATGTTGATAGAGATAGCAGTGTAGATATTTCCATTGATATTCAGATAGCTGTGTAGATATTTCCATGCTCATACAGATAGCGGTGCAGATATTTCCATGTTCATACAGATAGCGGGGTAGATATTTCCATGTTCGTACAGATAGCGGTGTAGATATTTCCATGTTCATACAGTTAGCGGTGTAGATATTTCCATGTTCATACAGATGGCGGTGTAGTTATTTACATGTTCATACAGATGGCGGTGTAGATATTTCCATGTTCGCACGGATAGCAGTGTAGATATTTCCATGTTCATACAGGTGGCGGTGTAGATATTTCCATGTTTATACAGATAGCAGTTTAGTTATTTCCATGTTTATAGAGATAGCAGTGTAGATATTTCCATTGTTATACAGATAGCTGTGTAGATATTTGCATGTTCATACAGATAGTGGTGTAGATATTTCCATGTTCGTACAGATAGTCGTGTAGATATTTCCATGTTCATACAGATAGCGGTGTAGATATTTCCATGTTCATACAGATAACGGTGTAGATATTTCCATGTTCATACAGATAGCCTTGTAGATATTTCCATGTTCATACAGTTAGCGGTGTAGATATTTCCATGTTCATACAGATGGCGGTGTAGATATTTACATGTTCATACAGATGGCGGTGTAGATATTTCCATGTTCATACAGATGACGGTGTAGATATTTCCATGTTTATACAGATGGCAGTGTAGTTATTTTCGTGTTTATGCAGATGGCAGTGTAGATATTTTCGTGTTTACTGAGATAGCGGTGAAGATATTTCCATGTTGGTACACATAGCGGTGTAGAGATTTCCAAGTTTATAGAGATAGCCATGTAGATATTTCCATGTTTATAGAGATAGCGCTGTAGATAATTCCTTGTTTATACAGATAGCGGTATAGGTATTTCCTTGTTTCTACAGATGGCGGTGTAGATATTTCCATGTTTATAGAGACGGCAGTGTAGATATTTCCTTGTTTATAGACGTAGTGGTGTAGTTATTTCCAAGTTTATACAGATAGCTTTGTAGACATTTCCATGTTTATACAGATAGCGGTGTAGATATCTCCACGTTTTTAGAGATGGCGGTCTAGATATTACCTTGTTTATACAGATAGTGGTGTAGATATTTCAATGTTTATAGAGATAGCGCTGTAGATATTTCCATTTTTATACAGATAGCAATGTAGATATTTCCATGTTCATAAAGATAGCAGTGTAGATATTTCCATGTTTACACAGATAGCGATGTGGATATTTCCATGTTCATTCAGATGGTGGTGTAGATATTTCTATGTTCATACAGATGGCGGTGTAGATATTTCCATGTTCATAGAGATAGCAGTGTAGATATATCCATGTCTATAGGGATAGCGGTGTGGTTATTTCCATTTTTATTGAGATAGCAGTGTAGATATTTCCATTTATATACAGATAGCTGTGTAGATATTTCCATGTTCATACAGATAGCGGTGTAGATATTTCAATCTTCATACAGATAGCGATCTAGATATTTCCATGTTTATAGAGATAGCGGTGTAGATATTTCCATGTTTATGGACATAGCGGTGTAGATATTTCCACTTTCATACAGATAGCAGTGTGTATTTTTCCATGTTCATACAGATAGCGGTGTATATATTTTCACCTTTAAAGAGATGGCAGTGTAGATATATCCATGTTCATTCAATTGGTGATGTAGCTATTTCCATGTTTATAGAGATGACGTTGTAGATATTTCCATGTTCATACAGATGGCGGTGTAGATATTTCCATGTTCGTACAGATGGCCGTGAAGATATTTCCATGTTCATAGAGATGGCGGTGTAGATATTTCCATGTTTATGCAGATAGCGGTATACATGTTTCCATGTTTATACAGAGGGTGGTGTAGATATTTCCATGTTTATAGAGATGGCGGTCTAGATATTTCCATGTTTATAGAGATAGTGGTGTAGTTATTTCCAAGTTTATAGAGACAGCGTTGTAGATATTTCCATGTTTATACAGATAGCGGTGAAGTTATTTCCATGTTTATACAGATAGCACTGTAGATATTTTCATGTTTATACAGATAACAGTGTAGATATTTCCATGTTTATAGAGATAGTGGTGTAGATAATTTCAATTTTATACAGATAGCAGTGTAGATATTTCCAAGTTCATACAGATAGCGGTGTAGATATTTCCTCGTTTATAGAGATGGCAGTGTAGATATCTCCATGTTCATACAGACGGCGGTGTAGATATTTCCATGTTTATAGAGAAGGCCGTGTAGATATTTCCATGTTTACACAGATGGCGGTGTAAATATTTCCATGTTTACACAGATAGCGGTGTAGACATTTCCATGTTCATAGAGATGGCGGTGTAGATATTTCCATGTTTATACAAATGGCGGTGCAGATATTTCTATGTTCATAGAGATGGCGGTGTAGAGATTTCCATGTTTATACAGATAGCAGTGTAGTTATTTCCATGTTTATAGAGATAGCAGTGTAGATATTTCCATTGATATACAGATAGCTGTGTAGATATTTGCATGTTCATACAGATAGCTGTGTAGATATTTGCATGTTCATACAGATAGCGGTGTAGATATTTCCATGTTCATACAGAGGGCGGTGTTGATATTTACATGTTCATACAGATAGCGGTGTAGATATTTCCATGTTCATACAGATAGCGGTGTAGATATTTCCATGTTCATACAGATAGCTGAGTAGATATTTCCATGTTCATATAGTTAGCAGTGTAGATATTTCCATGTTCATAGAGATGGCGGTGTAGATATTTACATGTTCATACAGATGGCGGTGTAGTTATTTCCATGTTCGTGCGGATGGCAGTGTAGATATTTCCATGTTCATACAGGTGGCGGTGTAGATATTTCCATGTTTATATAGATAGCAGTGTAGTTATTTCCATGTTTATAGAGATAGCAGTGTGGGTATTTCCATTGATATACAGATAGCTGTGTAGATATTTGCATGTTCATACACATAGCGGTGTAGATATTTCCATGTTCGTACAGATAGCGGTGTAGATATTTCCATGTTCATACAGATATCGGTGTAGATATTTCCATGTTCATACAGATAGCGGTGTAGATATTTCCATGTTCATACAGTTAGCGGTGTAGATATTTCCATGTTCATACAGATGGCGGTGTAGATATTTACATGTTCATACAGATGGCGGTGTAGATATTTCCATGTTCGTGCAGATGGCGGTGTAGATATTTCCATATTCATAGAGATGGCGGTGTAGATATTTCCATGTTTATGCAGATAGCGGTATAGGTATTTCCATGTTTATACAGATGGTGGTGTAGATATTTCCATGTTTATAGAGATGTCGGTCTAGATATGTACATGTTTATAGACATAGTGGTGTAGTTATTTCCAAGTTTATAGAGACAGCGTTGTAGATATTTCCATGTTTATACAGATAGCGGTGCGGATATTTCCATGTTTTTACAGATAGTTGGGCAGATATTTCCATGTTTATACAGATAGCGGTGTAGATATTTCCATCTTAATACAGATGTCGGTGTAGATATGTCTATGTTCGTACAGATGGCAGTGTAGATATTTCCATGTTCATACAGATGGTGGTGTAGATATTTCGAAGTTTATAGAGATAGCACTGTAGTTATTTCCATATTTATAGAGAAATCTGTGTAGATATTTCCATGTATTTGCAGATAGCTGTGTAGATAGATCCATGTTCATGGAGATAGCGGTGTAGATATTTCCATGTTCATCCAGATTCCGGTGTAGATATATCCATGTTCATACAGATGCTGGTGTAGATATTTACATGTTTAAAGAGATGGTGGTGTAGATATTTCCATGTTTATATAGAGGGCGGTTTAGATATTTCCATGTTCATACCGATGGCAGTGTATGTATTTCCATGTTCATAGAGATGGCGGTGAAGATATTTCGAAGTTCATACAGATGGCGGTGTAGATATTTCCATATTCATACACATGGCGGTGTAGATATTTCCATGTTCATAGAGATGGCGGTGTAGATATTTCCATGTTCGTGTGGATGGTAGTGTAGATATTTCCATGTTCGTACAGGTGGTGGTGTAGATATTTCCATGTTTATACAGATAGTTGGGCAGAGATTTCCATGTTTATACAGATAGCGGTGTAGATATTTCCATCTTAATACAGATGACGGTGAAGATATGTCTATGTTCGTACAGATGGCGGTGTAGATATTTCCATGTTCATACAGATGGCGGTGTAGATATTTCGAAGTTTATAGAGATAGCACTGTACTTATTTCCATATTTATAGAGAAATCTTTGTAGATATTTCCATGTATATGAAGATAGCTCTGCAGATATTTCCATGTTCATGCAGATAGCGGTGTAGATATTTCCACGTTCATCCAGATGGCGGTGTAGATTTATCCATGTTCATACAGATGGCGGTGAAGAAATTTCCATGTTCATAAAGATGGCGGTGTAGATATTTCCATGTTCATACACATGGTGGTTTAGATATTTCCATGTTCATAGAGATGGCGGTGTAGATATTTCCATGTTCATACAAATGGCCGTGTAGATATTTCCATGTTCATAGAGATGGCGGTGTAGATATTTCCATGTTTATACAGATAGCAGTTTAGTTATTTCCATGTTTATAGAGATAGCAGTGTAGATATTTCCATTGATATACAGATAGCTGTGTAGATATTTGCATGTTCATACAGATAGCGAAGTAGATATTTCCATGTTAATACTGATAGCGGTGTAGATATTTCCATGTTCATACAGTTAGCGGTGTAGATATTTCCATGTTCATACAGATGGTGGTGTAGATATTTCCATGTTCATACAGATGGCGGTGTAGATATTTACATGTTCATACAGATGGCGGTATAGATATTTCCATGTTCGTATGGATGGCAGTGTAGATATTTCCATGTTCATACAGGTGGCGGTGTAGATATTCCCATGTTTTTACAGATAGCTGTGAAAGTTATTTCCATGTTTATAGAGATAGTAGTGTGGATATTTCCATTGATATAGAGATAGCTGCGTAGATATTTGCATGTTCATACACATTGCGGTGTAGATATTTCCATGTTCGTACAGATAGCGGTGTAGATATTTCCATGTTCATACAGATATCGGTGTAGATATTTCCATGTTCATACAGATAGCGGTGTAGATATTTCCATGTTCATACAGTTAGCGGTGTAGATATTTACATGTTCATACAGATGGCCGTGTAGATATTTCCATGTTCGTACAGATAGCAGTGTAGTTATTTCCATGTTTATAGAGATAGCAATGTAGATATTTCCATTGATATACATATAGCTGTGTAGATATTTGCATGTTCATACAGATAGCGGTGTAGATATTTCCATGTTCGTACAGATAGCGGTGTAGATATTTCCATGTTCATACAGATAGCGGTGTAGATATTTCCATGTTCATACAGATAACGGTGTAGATATTTCCATGTTCATACAGATAGCGGTGTAGATATTTCCATGTTCATACAGTTAGCGGTGTAGATATTTCCATGATCATACAGATGGCGGTGCAGATATTTACATATTCATACAGATGGCACTGTAGATATTTCCATGTTCGTACAGATGGCGGTGTAGATATTTCCATGTTCATAGAGATGTCGGTGTAGATATTTCCATGTTTATGCAGATAGCGGTATAGATATTTCCATGTTTATACAGATGGTGTTGTAGATATTTCCATGTTTATAGAGATGGCGGTCTAGATATTTCCATGTTTATAGAGATAGTGGTGTAGTTATATCCAAGTTTATAGAGGCAGCGTTGTTGATATTTCCATGTTTATACAGATAGCGGTGAAGTTATTTCCATGTTTATACAGATAGCGGTGTAGATATTTTCATGTTTATACAGATAACAGTGTAGATATTTCCATGTTTATAGAGATAGTGGTGTAGATAATTTCAATTTTATACAGATAGTAGTGTAGATGTTTCCAAGTTCATACAGATAGCGGTGTAGATATTTCCATGTTTTACAGATTGTGCTGTAGATATTTCCATGTTCATACAGATAGCGGTGAATATATTTCCATTTTCATACAGTTAGCGGTGTAGATATTTCCATCTTCATACAGATGGCGGTGTAGATATTTACATCTTCATACAGATGGCGGTGTAGATATTTCCATGTTCGTACGGATGGCAGTGTAGATATTTCCATGTTCATACACGTGGCGGTGTAGATATTTCCATTCTCATACAGATAGCAGTGTAGTTATTTCCATGTTTATAGAGATAGCAGTGTAGATATTTCCATTGATATACAGATAGCTGTGTAGATATTTCCATGTTCGTACAGATGGCGGTGTAGATATTTCCACGTTCATAGAGATGGCGGTGTAGATATTTCCATGTTTATGCAGATAGCGGTATAGATATTTCCATGTTTATACAGATGGTGGTGTAGATATTTCCATGTTTATAGAGATGGCGGTCTAGATATTTCCATGTTTATAGAGATAGTGGTGTAGTTATTTCCATGTTTATAGAGACAGCATTGTAGTTATTTCCATGTTTATACAGATAGTGGTGATGGTATTTCCATGTTTATACAGATAGCGGTGTAGATATTTCCATGTTTATACAGATAGCAGTGTAGATATTTCCATGTTTATAGAGATAGTGGTGTAGATAATTTCAATTTTATAGAGATAGCAGTGTAGATATTTCCAAGTTCATACAGATATCGGTGTAGATATTTCCACGTTTATAGAAATGGTGGTGTAGATATTTCCATGTTCATACAGATGGAGGTGTAGATATTTCCATGTTTTTAGAGATGGCGGTGAAGATATTTTCATGTTTACACAGATGGCGGTGGAGATATTTCCATGTTTACACAGATAGCGGTGTAGACATTTCCATGTTTACACAGATAGCGGTGTGGATATTTCCATGTTTATGCAGATAGAGGTGTAGATATTTCCATGTTTATACAGATAGCGGTGCGGATATTTCCATGTTTATACAGATAGTTGGGCAGATATTTCCATGTTTATACAGATAGCGGTGTAGATATTTCCATCTTAATACAAATGGCGGTGTAGATATGTCCATGTTCGTACAGATGGCGGTGTAGATATTTCCATGTTCATACAGATGGCGGTGTAGATATTTCGAAGTTTATAGAGATAGCGCTGTAGTTATTTCCATATTTATAGAGAAATCTGTGTAGATATTTCCATGTATATTCAGATAGCTGTGTAGATATTTCCATGTTCATGCAGATAGCGGTGTAGATATTTCCATGTTCATCCAGATGCCAGTGTAGATATATCCATGCTCACACAGATGGTGGTGAAGATATTTCCATGTTCATACAGATGGCAGTGTAGATATTTCCATGTTCATACAGGTGGGGGTGTAGATATTTCCATGTTTATACAGATAGCAGTGTAGTTATTTCCATGTTTATAGAGATAGCAGTGTAGATACTTCCATTGATATACAGATAGCTGTGTAGATATGTGCATGTTCATACAGATAGCGGTGTAGATATTTCCATGTTTGTACAGATAGCGGTGTAGATATTTCCATGTTCATACAGATAGCAGTGTAGATATTTCCACATTTATAGAGATGGCGGTGTAGATATTTCCGTGTTCATACAAATGGTGGCGTAGATATTTCCATGTTCATAGAGATTGCGGTGTAGATATTTCCATGTTTATACAGATAGCACGGTAGATATTTCCATATTTATAGAGATAGCGGTGTAGATATTTCCATTGATATACAGATAGGTGTGTAGATATTTGCATGTTCATACAGATAGCGGTGTAGATATTTCCATGTTCATACTGATAGCGGTGTAGATATTTCCATGTTCATACAGATAGCGGTGTAGATATTTCCATGTTTTACAGATAGCGGTGTAGATATTTCCATGTTCATACAGATAGCGGTTTAGATATTTCCATGTTCATACAGTTAGCGGTGTAGATATTTCCATGTTCATGCAGATAGCGGTGTAGATATTTCCATGTTCATCCAGATAGCGGTTTAGATATTTCCATGTTCATACTGATAGCGGTGTAGATATTTCCATGTTCATACAGATAGCAGTGTAGATACTTCCATTGATATACAGATAGCTGTGTAGATATGTGCATGTTCATAAAGAAAGCGGTGTAGATATTTCCATGTTTGTAGAGATAGAAGTGTAGATATTTCCATGTTCATACAGATAGCGGTGTAGATATTTCCATGTTCATACAGATAACGGTGTAGATATTTCCATGTTCAAACAGATAGCGGTGTAGATATTTCCATGTTCATACAGATGGCGGTGTAGATATTTACATGTTCATACAGACAGCGGTGTAGATATTTCCATGTTCACACAGATAGCGGTGTTGTTATTTCCATGTTCATACAGTTAGCGGTGTAGATATTTCCATGTTCATGCAGATAGCGGTGTAGATATTTCCATGTTCATCCAGAGAGCGGTGTAGATATTTCCATGTTCATACACATAGCAGTGTAGATATTTCCATGTTCATACAGATAACGGTGTAGATATTTCCAAGATCATACAGACAGTGGTGTAGATATTTCCATGTTCACACAGATAGCGGTGTAGATATTTCCATGTTCATACAGTTAGCGGTGTAGATATTTCCATGTTCATGCAGATAGCGGTGTAGATATTTCCATGTTCATACATTTAGCGGTGTAGATATTTCCAGGTTCATACAAATGGCGGTGTGGATATTTCCATGTTCATAGAGATGGCGGTGTAGTTATTTCCATGTTTATGCAGATAGCGGTGTAGTTGTTTCCATGTTCATACATTTAGCGGTGTAGATATTTCCAGGTTCATACAAATGGCGGTGTGGATATTTCCATGTTCATAGAGATGGCGGTGTAGTTTTTTCCATGTTTATGCAGATAGCGGTATAGATATTTCCATGTTTATACACTTGGCGGTGTAGCTATTTCCATGTTTATAGAGATGGCGGTCTAGATATTTCCATGTTTATAGAGATAGTGGTGTAGTTATTTCCAAGTTTATAGAGACAGCATTGTAGATATTTCCATGTTTATACAGATAGCGGTGTAGATATTTCCATGTTTATACTGATAGCAGTGTAGATATTTCCATGTTTATAGAGATAGTGGTGTAGATAATTTCAAATTTATACAGGTAGCAGTGTAGATATTTCCAAGTTCATACAGATAGCGGTGTAGATATTTCCACGTTTATAGAGATGGCGGTGTAGATATTTCCATGTTCATACTGATGGCGGTGTAGATATTTCCATGTTTTTAGAGATGTTGGTGTAGATATTTTCATGTTTACACAGAAGGCGGTGGAGATATTTCCATGTTTACTCAGATAGTGGTGTAAACATTTCCATGTTAACACAGATAGCGGTGTGGATATTTCCATGTTTATGCAGATAGCGGTGTAGATATTTCCATGTTTATACAGACAGCGGTGCGGATTCTTCCATGTTTATACAGATAGTAGGGCAGATATTTCCATGTTTATACAGATAGCGGTGTAGATATTTCCATCTTAATACAGATGGCGGTGTAGATATGTCCATGTTCGTAAAGATGGCGGTGTAGATATTTCCATGTTCATAAAGATGGCGTGGTAGATATTTCGAAGTTTATAGAGATAGCGCTGTAGTTCTTTCCATATTTATAGAGAAATCTCTGTAGTTATTTCCATGTATATGCAGATAGCTCTGTAGATATTTCCATGTTCATGCAGATAGCGGTGTAGATATTTCCAATTTCATCCAGATGCCGGTGTAGATATATCCATGTTCATACAGATGGCGGAGAAGATATTTCCATGTTCATACAGATGGCGGTGTAGATATTTCCATGTTCATACAGATGGCGGTGTAGATATTTCCATGTTCATACAGATGGCGGTGTAGATATTTCCGTGTTCATACAAATGGCGGCGTAGATATTTCCATGTTCATAGAGATAGCAATGTAGACATTTCCATATTTATAGAGATAGCGGTGTAGATATTTCCATTGATATACAGATAGCTGTGTAGATATTTGCATGTTCATACAGATAGCGGTGTAGATATTTCCATGTTCATACTGATAGCGTTGTAGATATTTCCATGTTCATACAGATAGCGGTGTAGATATTTCCATTTTTTAGAGATAGCGGTGTAGATATTTCCATGTTCATACAGATAGCGGTGTAGATATTTCCATGTTCATACAGTTAGCGGTGTAGATATTTCCATGTTCATACAGATGGCGGTGTAGATATTTCCATGTTCATACAGATGGCGGTGTAGATATTTAAATGTTCGTACAGATGGCAGTGTAGATGTTTCCATGTTCATAGAGATGGCGGTGTAGTTATTTCCATGTTTATGCAGATAGCGGTATAGATATTTCCATGTTTATACACATGGTGGTGTAGATATTTCCATGTTTATAGAGATGGCGGTCTAGATATCTCCATGTTTATAGAGATAGTGGTGTAGTTATTTCCAAGTTTATAGAGACAGCATTGTAGATATTTCCATGCTGATACAGATAGCGGTGAAGATATTTCCATGTTTATACAGATAGCGGTGTAGATATTTCCATGTTTATACAGATAGCAGTGTAGATATTTCCATGTTTATAGAGATAGTGGTGTAGATAATTTCAATTTTATACAGATAGCAGTGTAGATATTTCCAAGTTCATACAGATAGCGGTGTAGATATTTCCACGTTTATAGAGATGGCGGTGTAGATATTTCCATGTTCATACAGATGGCGGTGTAGATATTTCCAAGTTTTTAGAGATGGCGGTGTAGATATTTTCATGTTTACACAGATGGCGGTGGAGATATTTCCATGTTTACACAGATAGCGGTGTAGACATTTCCATGTTTACACAGATAGCGGTGTGGATACTTCCATGTTTATGCAGATAGCGGTGTAGATATTTCCATGTTTATACAGATAGCGGTTCGGATATTTCCATGTTTATACAGATAGTTGGGCAGATATTTCCATGTTTATACAGATAGCGGTGTATATATTTCCATCTTAATACAGATGGCGGTGTAGATAGGTCCATGTTCGTACAGATGGCGGTGTAGATATTTCCATGTTCATACAGATGGCGGTGTAGATATTTCGAAGTTTATAGAGATAGCGCTGTAGTTATTTCCATATTTATAGAGAAATCTGTGTAGATATTTCCATGTATATGCAGACAGCTGTGTAGATATTTCCATGTTCATGCAGATAGCAGTGTAGATATTTCCATGTTCATCCAGATGCCGGTGTAGATATATCCATGTTCATACAGATGGCGGTGTAGATATTTCCATGTTCATACAGATGGCGGTGTAGATATTTCCGTTTTCATACAAATGGCGGTGTAGATATTTCCATGTTCATAGACATGGCGGTGTACATATTTCCATGTTTATACAGATAGCAATGTAGATATTTCCATGTTTATAGAGATAGCGGTGTAGATATTTCCATTTATGTACAGATAGCTGTGTAGATATTTGCATGTTCATACAGGTAGCGGTGAAGATATTTCCATGTTCATACAGATAGCTGTGTAGATATTTCCATGTTCATACAGATAGCGGTGTAGATATTTCCATGTTTTACAGAAAGCGGTGTAGATATTTCCATGTTCATACAGATAGCGGTGTAGATATTTCCATGCTGATACAGTTAGCGGTGTAGATATTTGCATGTTCATACAAATGGCGGTGTAGATATTTACATGTTCATACAGATGGTGGTGTAGATATTTTCATGTTCGTACGGATGGCAGTGTAGATATTTCCATGTTCATACAGGTGGCGGTGTAGATATTTCCATGTTCATACAGATAGCAGTGTAGTTATTTCCATGTTTATAGAGATAGCAGTGTAGATATTTCCATTGATATACAGATAGCTGTGTAGATATTTACATGTTCATACAGATCGCGGTGTAGATATTTCCATGTTCGTACGGATGGCAGTGTAGCTATTTCCATGTTCGTACTGGAGGCGGTGTAGATATTTCCATGTTTATACAGATAGCAGTGTAGATATTTACATGTTTATAGAGATAGCAATGTAGATATTTCCATTGATCTACATATAGCTGGGTAGATATTTGCATGTTCATACTGATAGCGGTGTAGATATTTCCATGTTCGTACAGATAGCGGAGTAGATATTTCCATGTTCGTACAGATAGCGCTGTAGATATTTCCATGTTCATACAGAAAACGGTGTAGATAATTCCATGTTCATAGAGATAGCGGTGTAGATATTTCCATGTTCATACAGTTAGCGGTGTAGATATTTCCATGTTCATACAGATGGCGGTGTAGATATTTACATGTTCGTACAGATAGCGGTGAAGATATTTCCATGTTCGTAGAGATGGCGGTGTAGATATTTCCATGTTCAAAGAGATGGCGGTGTAGATATTTCCATGTTTATGCAGATAGCGGTATAGATATTTCCATGTTTCTACAGATGGCGGTGTAGATATTTCCATCTTTATAGAGATGGCGGTCTAGATATTTCCATGTTTATAGAGATAGTGGTGTAGTTATTTCCAAGTTTATAGAGACAGCATTGTAGATATTTCCATGTTTATACAGATAGCGGTGAAGATATTTCCATGTTTATACAGATAGCGGTGTAGATATTCCCATGTTTATACAGATAGCAGTGTAGATATTTCCATGTTAATAGAGATAGTGGTGTAGATAATTTCAATTTTATACAGATAGCAGTGTAGATATTTCCAAGTTCATACAGATAGCGGTGTAGATATTTCCACGTTTATAGAGATGGCGATGTAGATATTTCCATGTTCGCACGGATGGCAGTGTGGATATTTCCATGTTCATACAGGTGGTGGAGTAGATATTTCCATGTTTATACAGGTAGCAGTGTAGTTATTTCCATGTTTATAGAGATAGCAGTGTAGATATTTCCATTTATATACAGATAGCTGTGTAGGTATTTGCATGTTCATACAGATAGCTGTGTAGATATTTCCATGTTCGGACAGATAGCGGTGTAGATATTTCCATGTTCATACAGATAGCAGTGTAGATATTTCCATGTTCATAGAGATAACGGTGTAGATATTTCCATGTTCATACAGATAGCCTTGTAGATATTTCCATGTTCATACAGATAGCGGTGTAGATATTTCCATGTTCATACACATGGCGGTGTAGATATTTCCATGTTCTTGCAGATGGCGGTATAGATATTTCCATATTCATAGAGATGGCGGTGTAGATATTTCCATGTTTATGCAGATAGCGGTATAGGTATTTCCATGTTTATACAGATGGTGGTGTAGATATGTCCATGTTTATAGAGATGGCGGTCTAGATATTTCCATGTTTATAGAGATAGTGGTGTAGTTATTTCCAAGTTTGTAGAGACAGCATTGTAGATATTTCCATGTTTATACAGATAGCGGTGAAGATATTTCCATGTTTATACAGATAGCGGTGTAGATATTTCCATGTTTATACAGACAGCAGTGTAGATATTTCCATGTTTATAGAGATAGTGGTGTAGATAATTTCAATTTTAAACAGAGAGCAGTGTAGATATTTCCAAGTTCATACAGATAGCGTTGTAGATATTTCCACGTTTATAGAGATGGCGGTTTAGATATTTCCATGTTCATACAGATGGCGGTGTAGATATTTCCATGTTCGCACGGATGGCAGTGTAGATATTTCCATGTTCATACAGGTGGTGGAGTAGATATTTCCATGTTTATACAGATAGCAGTGTAGTTATTTCCATGTTTATAGAGATAGCAGTGTAGATATTTCCATTTATATACAGATAGCTGTGTAGATATTTGCATGTTCATACAGATAGCTGTGTAGATATTTCCATGTTCATATAGATGGCTGTGTAGATATTTACATGTTCATACAGATGGCGGTGTAGATATTTCCATGTTCGTACGGATGGCAGTGTAGATATTTCCATGTTCATACAGGTGGCGGTGTAGATATTCCCATGTTTTTACGGATAGCTGTGTAGTTATTTCCATGCTTATAGAGATAGCAGTGTAGATATTTCCATTGATATACAGATAGCTGTGTAGATATTTGCATGTTCATACAGATAGCGGTGTAGATATTTCCATGTTCATACAGATAGCGGTGTAGATATTTCCATATTCACACGGGTAGCGGTGTAGATATTTCCATGTTCATACAGTTAGCGGTGTTGATATTTCCATGTTCATACAGTTAGCGGTGTAGATACTTCCATGTTCATGCAGATAGCGGTTTAGATATTTCCATGTTCATCCAGATGCCGGTGTAGATATATCCATGTTCATACAGACGGCGATGAAGATATTTCCATGTTCATACAGATGGCGGTGTAGATATTTACATGTTCATACAAATGGCGGGGTAGATATTTCCATGTTCATACAGATGGCGGTGTAAATATTTCCGTGTTCATACAAATGGCGGTGTAGATATTTCCATGTTCATAGAGATGGCAGTGTAGGTATTTCCATGTTTATACTGATAGTAATGTAGATATTTCCATGTTCATACAGATAGTGGTGTAGATATTTCCATGTTCATACAGATAGCGGTGTAGATATTTCCATGTTGATAGAGATAGCGGTGTAGATATTTCCATGTTTTACAGATTGTGGTGTGGATATTTCCATGTTCATACAGATAGCGGTGAATATATTTCCATTTTCATACAGTTAGCGGTGTAGATATTTCCATGTTTATACAGATAGCAGTGTAGATATTTCCATGTTTATAGGGATAGTGGTGTAGATAATTTCAATTTTATACCGAGAACAGTGTAGATATTTCCAAGTTCATACAGATTGCGATGTAGATATTTCCACGTTTATAGAGATGGCAGTGTAGATATTTCCATGTTCATACAGATGGCGGTGTAGATATTTCCATGTTCATACAAATGGCGGTGTAGATATTTCCATGTTTACACAGATGTCGGTGTAGATATTTCCATGTTTACACAGATAGCGGTGTAGACATTTCCATGTTTACACAGATAGCGGTGTAGATATTTCCATGTTCATACAGACAGCGGTGTAGATATTTAAATGTTCATACAGTTAGCGGTGTAGATATTTCCTTGTTCATACAGATGGCGGTGTAGATATTTATATGTTCATACAGATGGCAGTATAGATATTTCCATGTTCGTGCAGATGGCGGTGTAGATATTTCCATGTTCATAGAGATGGCGGTGTAGATATTTCCATGCTTATGCAGATAGCGGTATAGATATTTCCATGTTTATACAGATGGTGGTGTAGATATTTCCATGTTTATAGAGATGGCGGTCTAGATATTTCCATGTTTATAGAGATAGTGGTGTAGTTATTTCCAAGTTTATAGAGACAGCGTTGTAGATATTTCCATGTTTATAAAGATAGCGGTGTAGATATTTCCATGTTCATACACATGGCGGTGTAGATATTTCCATGTTCATAGAGATAGCGGTGTAGATATTTCCATGGTCATACAAATGGCGGTTTAGATATTTCCATGTTCATAGAGATGGCATTGTAGATATTTCCATGTTTGTTCAGATAGCAGTGTAGTTATTTCCATGTTGATAGAGATAGCAGTGTAGATATTTCCATTGATATTCAGATAGCTGTGTAGATATTTCCATGCTCATACAGATAGCGGTGCAGATATTTCCATGTTCATACAGATAGCGGGGTAGATATTTCCATGTTCGTACAGATAGCGGTGTAGTTATTTCCATGTTCATACAGTTAGCGGTGTAGATATTTCCATGTTCATACAGATGGCGGTGTAGTTATTTACATGTTCATACAGATGGCGGTGTAGATATTTCCATGTTCGCACGGATAGCAGTGTAGATATTTCCATGTTCATACAGGTGGCGGTGTAGATATTTCCATGTTTATACAGATAGCAGTTTAGTTATTTCCATGTTTATAGAGATAGCAGTGTAGATATTTCCATTGTTATACAGATAGCTGTGTAGATATTTGCATGTTCATACAGATAGTGGTGTAGATATTTCCATGTTCGTACAGATAGTCGTGTAGATATTTCCATGTTCATACAGATAGCGGTGTAGATATTTCCATGTTCATACAGATAACGGTGTAGATATTTCCATGTTCATACAGATAGCCTTGTAGATATTTCCATGTTCATACAGTTAGCGGTGTAGATATTTCCATGTTCATACAGATGGCGGTGTAGATATTTACATGTTCATACAGATGGCGGTGTAGATATTTCCATGTTCATACAGATGACGGTGTAGATATTTCCATGTTTATACAGATGGCAGTGTAGTTATTTTCGTGTTTATGCAGATGGCAGTGTAGATATTTTCGTGTTTACTGAGATAGCGGTGAAGATATTTCCATGTTGGTACACATAGCGGTGTAGAGATTTCCAAGTTTATAGAGATAGCCATGTAGATATTTCCATGTTTATAGAGATAGCGCTGTAGATAATTCCTTGTTTATACAGATAGCGGTATAGGTATTTCCTTGTTTCTACAGATGGCGGTGTAGATATTTCCATGTTTATAGAGACGGCAGTGTAGATATTTCCTTGTTTATAGACGTAGTGGTGTAGTTATTTCCAAGTTTATACAGATAGCTTTGTAGACATTTCCATGTTTATACAGATAGCGGTGTAGATATTTCCATTTTTTAGAGATAGCGGTGTAGATATTTCCATGTTCATACAGATAGCGGTGTAGATATTTCCATGTTCATACAGTTAACGGTGTAGATATTTCCATGTTCATACAGATGGCGGTGTAGATATTTCCATGTTCATACAGATGGCGGTGTAGATATTTAAATGTTCGTACAGATGGCAGTGTAGATGTTTCCATGTTCATAGAGATGGCGGTGTAGTTATTTCCATGTTTATGCAGATAGCGGTATAGATATTTCCATGTTTATACACATGGTGGTGTAGATATTTCCATGTTTATAGAGATGGCGGTCTAGATATCTCCATGTTTATAGAGATAGTGGTGTAGTTATTTCCAAGTTTATAGAGACAGCATTGTAGATATTTCCATGCTGATACAGATAGCGGTGAAGATATTTCCATGTTTATACAGATAGCAGTGTAGATATTTCCATGTTTATACAGATAGCAGTGTAGATATTTCCATGTTTATAGAGATAGTGGTGTAGATAATTTCAATTTTATACAGATAGCAGTGTAGATATTTCCAAGTTCATACAGATAGCGGTGTAGATATTTCCACGTTTATAGAGATGGCGGTGTAGATATTTCCATGTTCATACAGATGGCGGTGTAGATATTTCCAAGTTTTTAGAGATGGCGGTGTAGATATTTTCATGTTTACACAGATGGCGGTGGAGATATTTCCATGTTTACACAGATAGCGGTGTAGACATTTCCATGTTTACACAGATAGCGGTGTGGATACTTCCATGTTTATGCAGATAGCGGTGTAGATATTTCCATGTTTATACAGATAGCGGTTCGGATATTTCCATGTTTATACAGATAGTTGGGCAGATATTTCCATGTTTATACAGATAGCGGTGTATATATTTCCATCTTAATACAGATGGCGGTGTAGATAGGTCCATGTTCGTACAGATGGCGGTGTAGATATTTCCATGTTCATACAGATGGCGGTGTAGATATTTCGAAGTTTATAGAGATAGCGCTGTAGTTATTTCCATATTTATAGAGAAATCTGTGTAGATATTTCCATGTATATGCAGACAGCTGTGTAGATATTTCCATGTTCATGCAGATAGCAGTGTAGATATTTCCATGTTCATCCAGATGCCGGTGTAGATATATCCATGTTCATACAGATGGCGGTGTAGATATTTCCATGTTCATACAGATGGCGGTGTAGATATTTCCGTTTTCATACAAATGGCGGTGTAGATATTTCCATGTTCATAGACATGGCGGTGTACATATTTCCATGTTTATACAGATAGCAATGTAGATATTTCCATGTTTATAGAGATAGCGGTGTAGATATTTCCATTTATGTACAGATAGCTGTGTAGATATTTGCATGTTCATACAGGTAGCGGTGAAGATATTTCCATGTTCATACAGATAGCTGTGTAGATATTTCCATGTTCATACAGATAGCGGTGTAGATATTTCCATGTTTTACAGAAAGCGGTGTAGATATTTCCATGTTCATACAGATAGCGGTGTAGATATTTCCATGCTGATACAGTTAGCGGTGTAGATATTTGCATGTTCATACAAATGGCGGTGTAGATATTTACATGTTCATACAGATGGTGGTGTAGATATTTTCATGTTCGTACGGATGGCAGTGTAGATATTTCCATGTTCATACAGGTGGCGGTGTAGATATTTCCATGTTCATACAGATAGCAGTGTAGTTATTTCCATGTTTATAGAGATAGCAGTGTAGATATTTCCATTGATATACAGATAGCTGTGTAGATATTTACATGTTCATACAGATCGCGGTGTAAATATTTCCATGTTCGTACGGATGGCAGTGTAGCTATTTCCATGTTCGTACTGGAGGCGGTGTAGATATTTCCATGTTTATACAGATAGCAGTGTAGATATTTACATGTTTATAGAGATAGCAATGTAGATATTTCCATTGATCTACATATAGCTGGGTAGATATTTGCATGTTCATACTGATAGCGGTGTAGATATTTCCATGTTCGTACAGATAGCGGAGTAGATATTTCCATGTTCGTACAGATAGCGCTGTAGATATTTCCATGTTCATACAGAAAACGGTGTAGATAATTCCATGTTCATAGAGATAGCGGTGTAGATATTTCCATGTTCATACAGTTAGCGGTGTAGATATTTCCATGTTCATACAGATGGCGGTGTAGATATTTACATGTTCGTACAGATAGCGGTGAAGATATTTCCATGTTCGTAGAGATGGCGGTGTAGATATTTCCATGTTCAAAGAGATGGCGGTGTAGATATTTCCATGTTTATGCAGATAGCGGTATAGATATTTCCATGTTTCTACAGATGGCGGTGTAGATATTTCCATCTTTATAGAGATGGCGGTCTAGATATTTCCATGTTTATAGAGATAGTGGTGTAGTTATTTCCAAGTTTATAGAGACAGCATTGTAGATATTTCCATGTTTATACAGATAGCGGTGAAGATATTTCCATGTTTATACAGATAGCGGTGTAGATATTCCCATGTTTATACAGATAGCAGTGTAGATATTTCCATGTTAATAGAGATAGTGGTGTAGATAATTTCAATTTTATACAGATAGCAGTGTAGATATTTCCAAGTTCATACAGATAGCGGTGTAGATATTTCCACGTTTATAGAGATGGCGATGTAGATATTTCCATGTTCGCACGGATGGCAGTGTGGATATTTCCATGTTCATACAGGTGGTGGAGTAGATATTTCCATGTTTATACAGGTAGCAGTGTAGTTATTTCCATGTTTATAGAGATAGCAGTGTAGATATTTCCATTTATATACAGATAGCTGTGTAGGTATTTGCATGTTCATACAGATAGCTGTGTAGATATTTCCATGTTCGGACAGATAGCGGTGTAGATATTTCCATGTTCATACAGATAGCAGTGTAGATATTTCCATGTTCATAGAGATAACGGTGTAGATATTTCCATGTTCATACAGATAGCCTTGTAGATATTTCCATGTTCATACAGATAGCGGTGTAGATATTTCCATGTTCATACACATGGCGGTGTAGATATTTCCATGTTCTTGCAGATGGCGGTATAGATATTTCCATATTCATAGAGATGGCGGTGTAGATATTTCCATGTTTATGCAGATAGCGGTATAGGTATTTCCATGTTTATACAGATGGTGGTGTAGATATGTCCATGTTTATAGAGATGGCGGTCTAGATATTTCCATGTTTATAGAGATAGTGGTGTAGTTATTTCCAAGTTTGTAGAGACAGCGTTGTAGATATTTCCATGTTTATACAGATAGCGGTGAAGATATTTCCATGTTTATACAGATAGCGGTGTAGATATTTCCATGTTTATACAGACAGCAGTGTAGATATTTCCATGTTTATAGAGATAGTGGTGTAGATAATTTCAATTTTAAACAGAGAGCAGTGTAGATATTTCCAAGTTCATACAGATAGCGTTGTAGATATTTCCACGTTTATAGAGATGGCGGTTTAGATATTTCCATGTTCATACAGATGGCGGTGTAGATATTTCCATGTTCGCACGGATGGCAGTGTAGATATTTCCATGTTCATACAGGTGGTGGAGTAGATATTTCCATGTTTATACAGATAGCAGTGTAGTTATTTCCATGTTTATAGAGATAGCAGTGTAGATATTTCCATTTATATACAGATAGCTGTGTAGATATTTTCATGTTCATACAGATAGCTGTGTAGATATTTCCATGTTCATATAGATGGCTGTGTAGATATTTACATGTTCATACAGATGGCGGTGTAGATATTTCCATGTTCGTACGGATGGCAGTGTAGATATTTCCATGTTCATACAGGTGGCGGTGTAGATATTCCCATGTTTTTACGGATAGCTGTGTAGTTATTTCCATGCTTATAGAGATAGCAGTGTAGATATTTCCATTGATATACAGATAGCTGTGTAGATATTTGCATGTTCATACAGATAGCGGTGTAGATATTTCCATGTTCATACAGATAGCGGTGTAGATATTTCCATATTCACACGGGTAGCGGTGTAGATATTTCCATGTTCATACAGTTAGCGGTGTTGATATTTCCATGTTCATACAGTTAGCGGTGTAGATACTTCCATGTTCATGCAGATAGCGGTTTAGATATTTCCATGTTCATCCAGATGCCGGTGTAGATATATCCATGTTCATACAGACGGCGATGAAGATATTTCCATGTTCATACAGATGGCGGTGTAGATATTTACATGTTCATACAAATGGCGGGGTAGATATTTCCATGTTCATACAGATGGCGGTGTAAATATTTCCGTGTTCATACAAATGGCGGTGTAGATATTTCCATGTTCATAGAGATGGCAGTGTAGGTATTTCCATGTTTATACTGATACCAATGTAGATATTTCCATGTTCATACAGATAGTGGTGTAGATATTTCCATGTTCATACAGATAGCGGTGTAGATATTTCCATGTTGATAGAGATAGCGGTGAAGATATTTCCATGTTTTACAGATTGTGGTGTGGATATTTCCATGTTCATACAGATAGCGGTGAATATATTTCCATTTTCATACAGTTAGCGGTGTAGATATTTCCATGTTTATACAGATAGCAGTGTAGATATTTCCATGTTTATAGGGATAGTGGTGTAGATAATTTCAATTTTATACCGAGAACAGTGTAGATATTTCCAAGTTCATACAGATTGCGATGTAGATATTTCCACGTTTATAGAGATGGCAGTGTAGATATTTCCATGTTCATACAGATGGCGGTGTAGATATTTCCATGTTCATACAAATGGCGGTGTAGATATTTCCATGTTTACACAGATGTCGGTGTAGATATTTCCATGTTTACACAGATAGCGGTGTAGACATTTCCATGTTTACACAGATAGCGGTGTAGATATTTCCATGTTCATACAGACAGCGGTGTAGATATTTCCATGTTCATACAGTTAGCGGTGTAGATATTTCCTTGTTCATACAGATGGCGGTGTAGATATTTATATGTTCATACAGATGGCAGTATAGATATTTCCATGTTCGTGCAGATGGCGGTGTAGATATTTCCATGTTCATAGAGATGGCGGTGTAGATATTTCCATGCTTATGCAGATAGCGGTATAGATATTTCCATGTTTATACAGATGGTGGTGTAGATATTTCCATGTTTATAGAGATGGCGGTCTAGATATTTCCATGTTTATAGAGATAGTGGTGTAGTTATTTCCAAGTTTATAGAGACAGCGTTGTAGATATTTCCATGTTTATAAAGATAGCGGTGTAGATATTTCCATGTTCATACACATGGCGGTGTAGATATTTCCATGTTCATAGAGATAGCGGTGTAGATATTTCCATGGTCATACAAATGGCGGTTTAGATATTTCCATGTTCATAGAGATGGCATTGTAGATATTTCCATGTTTGTTCAGATAGCAGTGTAGTTATTTCCATGTTGATAGAGATAGCAGTGTAGATATTTCCATTGATATTCAGATAGCTGTGTAGATATTTCCATGCTCATACAGATAGCGGTGCAGATATTTCCATGTTCATACAGATAGCGGGGTAGATATTTCCATGTTCGTACAGATAGCGGTGTAGTTATTTCCATGTTCATACAGTTAGCGGTGTAGATATTTCCATGTTCATACAGATGGCGGTGTAGTTATTTACATGTTCATACAGATGGCGGTGTAGATATTTCCATGTTCGCACGGATAGCAGTGTAGATATTTCCATGTTCATACAGGTGGCGGTGTAGATATTTCCATGTTTATACAGATAGCAGTTTAGTTATTTCCATGTTTATAGAGATAGCAGTGTAGATATTTCCATTGTTATACAGATAGCTGTGTAGATATTTGCATGTTCATACAGATAGTGGTGTAGATATTTCCATGTTCGTACAGATAGTCGTGTAGATATTTCCATGTTCATACAGATAGCGGTGTAGATATTTCCATGTTCATACAGATAACGGTGTAGATATTTCCATGTTCATACAGATAGCCTTGTAGATATTTCCATGTTCATACAGTTAGCGGTGTAGATATTTCCATGTTCATACAGATGGCGGTGTAGATATTTACATGTTCATACAGATGGCGGTGTAGATATTTCCATGTTCATACAGATGACGGTGTAGATATTTCCATGTTTATACAGATGGCAGTGTAGTTATTTTCGTGTTTATGCAGATGGCAGTGTAGATATTTTCGTGTTTACTGAGATAGCGGTGAAGATATTTCCATGTTGGTACACATAGCGGTGTAGAGATTTCCAAGTTTATAGAGATAGCCATGTAGATATTTCCATGTTTATAGAGATAGCGCTGTAGATAATTCCTTGTTTATACAGATAGCGGTATAGGTATTTCCTTGTTTCTACAGATGGCGGTGTAGATATTTCCATGTTTATAGAGACGGCAGTGTAGATATTTCCTTGTTTATAGACGTAGTGGTGTAGTTATTTCCAAGTTTATACAGATAGCTTTGTAGACATTTCCATGTTTATACAGATAGCGGTGTAGATATCTCCACGTTTTTAGAGATGGCGGTCTAGATATTACCTTGTTTATACAGATAGTGGTGTAGATATTTCAATGTTTATAGAGATAGCGCTGTAGATATTTCCATTTTTATACAGATAGCAATGTAGATATTTCCATGTTCATAAAGATAGCAGTGTAGATATTTCCATGTTTACACAGATAGCGATGTGGATATTTCCATGTTCATTCAGATGGTGGTGTAGATATTTCTATGTTCATACAGATGGCGGTGTAGATATTTCCATGTTCATAGAGATAGCGGTGTAGATATATCCATGTCTATAGGGATAGCGGTGTGGTTATTTCCATTTTTATTGAGATAGCAGTGTAGATATTTCCATTTATATACAGATAGCTGTGTAGATATTTCCATGTTCATACAGATAGCGGTGTAGATATTTCAATCTTCATACAGATAGCGATCTAGATATTTCCATGTTTATAGAGATAGCGGTGTAGATATTTCCATGTTTATGGACATAGCGGTGTAGATATTTCCACTTTCATACAGATAGCAGTGTGTATTTTTCCATGTTCATACAGATAGCGGTGTATATATTTTCACCTTTAAAGAGATGGCGGTGTAGATATATCCATGTTCATTCAATTGGTGATGTAGCTATTTCCATGTTTATAGAGATGACGTTGTAGATATTTCCATGTTCATACAGATGGCGGTGTAGATATTTCCATGTTCGTACAGATGGCCGTGAAGATATTTCCATGTTCATAGAGATGGCGGTGTAGATATTTCCATGTTTATGCAGATAGCGGTATACATGTTTCCATGTTTATACAGAGGGTGGTGTAGATATTTCCATGTTTATAGAGATGGCGGTCTAGATATTTCCATGTTTATAGAGATAGTGGTGTAGTTATTTCCAAGTTTATAGAGACAGCGTTGTAGATATTTCCATGTTTATACAGATAGCGGTGAAGTTATTTCCATGTTTATACAGATAGCACTGTAGATATTTTCATGTTTATACAGATAACAGTGTAGATATTTCCATGTTTATAGAGATAGTGGTGTAGATAATTTCAATTTTATACAGATAGCAGTGTAGATATTTCCAAGTTCATACAGATAGCGGTGTAGATATTTCCTCGTTTATAGAGATGGCAGTGTAGATATTTCCATGTTCATACAGACGGCGGTGTAGATATTTCCATGTTTATAGAGAAGGCCGTGTAGATATTTCCATGTTTACACAGATGGCGGTGTAAATATTTCCATGTTTACACAGATAGCGGTGTAGACATTTCCATGTTCATAGAGATGGCGGTGTAGATATTTCCATGTTTATACAAATGGCGGTGCAGATATTTCTATGTTCATAGAGATGGCGGTGTAGAGATTTCCATGTTTATACAGATAGCAGTGTAGTTATTTCCATGTTTATAGAGATAGCAGTGTAGATATTTCCATTGATATACAGATAGCTGTGTAGATATTTGCATGTTCATACAGATAGCTGTGTAGATATTTGCATGTTCATACAGATAGCGGTGTAGATATTTCCATGTTCATACAGAGGGCGGTGTTGATATTTCCATGTTCATACAGATAGCGGTGTAGATATTTCCATGTTCATACAGATAGCGGTGTAGATATTTCCATGTTCATACAGATAGCTGAGTAGATATTTCCATGTTCATATAGTTAGCAGTGTAGATATTTCCATGTTCATAGAGATGGCGGTGTAGATATTTACATGTTCATACAGATGGTGGTGTAGATATTTCCATGTTCGTGCGGATGGCAGTGTAGATATTTCCATGTTAATACAGGTGGCGGTGTAGATATTTCCATGTTTATATAGATAGCAGTGTAGTTATTTCCATGTTTATAGAGATAGCAGTGTGGGTATTTCCATTGATATACAGATAGCTGTGTAGATATGTGCATGTTCATACACATAGCGGTGTAGATATTTCCATGTTCGTACAGATAGCGGTGTAGATATTTCCATGTTCATACAGATATCGGTGTAGATATTTCCATGTTCATACAGATAGCGGTGTAGATATTTCCATGTTCATACAGTTAGCGGTGTAGATATTTCCATGTTCATACAGATGGCGGTGTAGATATTTACATGTTCATACAGATGGCGGTGTAGATATTTCCATGTTCGTGCAGATGGCGGTGTAGATATTTCCATATTCATAGAGATGGCGGTGTAGATATTTCCATGTTTATGCAGATAGCGGTATAGGTATTTCCATGTTTATACAGATGGTGGTGTAGATATTTCCATGTTTATAGAGATGTCGGTCTAGATATTTCCATGTTTATAGAGATAGTGGTGTAGTTATTTCCAAGTTTATAGAGACAGCGTTGTAGATATTTCCATGTTTATACAGATAGCGGTGCGGATATTTCCATGTTTTTACAGATAGTTGGGCAGATATTTCCATGTTTATACAGATAGCGGTGTAGATATTTCCATCTTAATACAGATGTCGGTGTAGATATGTCTATGTTCGTACAGATGGCGGTGTAGATATTTCCATGTTCATACAGATGGTGGTGTAGATATTTCGAAGTTTATAGAGATAGCACTGTAGTTATTTCCATATTTTTAGAGAAATCTGTGTAGATATTTCCATGTATTTGCAGATAGCTGTGTAGATAGATCCATGTTCATGGAGATAGCGGTGTAGATATTTCCATGTTCATCCAGATTCCGGTGTAGATATATCCATGTTCATACAGATGCTGGTGTAGATATTTACATGTTTAAAGAGATGGTGGTGTAGATATTTCCATGTTTATATAGAGGGCGGTTTAGATATTTCCATGTTCATACCGATGGCGGTGTATGTATTTCCATGTTCATAGAGATGGCGGTGAAGATATTTCGAAGTTCATACAGATGGCGGTGTAGATATTTCCATATTCATACACATGGCGGTGTAGATATTTCCATGTTTATAGAGATGGCGGTGTTGATATTTCCATGTTCGTGTGGATGGTAGTGTAGATATTTCCATGTTCGTACAGGGGGTGGTGTAGATATTTCCATGTTTATACAGATAGTTGGGCAGAGATTTCCATGTTTATACAGATAGCGGTGTAGATTTTTCCATTTTAATACAGATGACGGTGAAGATATGTCTATGTTCGTACAGATGGCGGTGTAGATATTTCCATGTTCATACAGATGGCGGTGTAGATATTTCGAAGTTTATAGAGATAGCGCTGTACTTATTTCCATATTTATAGAGAAATCTGTGTAGATATTTCCATGTATATGAAGATAGCTCTGCAGATATTTCCATGTTCATGCAGATAGCGGTGTAGATATTTCCACGTTCATCCAGATGGCGGTGTAGATTTATCCATGTTCATACAGATGGCGGTGAAGAAATTTCCATGTTCATAAAGATGGCGGTGTAGATATTTCCATGTTCATACACATGGTGGTGTAGATATTTCCATGTTCATAGAGATGGCGGTGTAGATATTTCCATGTTCATACAAATGGCGGTGTAGATATTTCCATGTTCATAGAGATGGCGGTGTAGATATTTCCATGTTTATACAGATAGCAGTTTAGTTATTTCCATGTTTATAGAGATAGCAGTGTAGATATTTCCATTGATATACAGATAGCTGTGTAGATATTTGCATGTTCATACAGATAGCGAAGTAGATATTTCCATGTTAATACTGATAGCGGTGTAGATATTTCCATGTTCATACAGTTAGCGGTGTAGATATTTCCATGTTCATAGAGATGGTGGTGTAGATATTTAAATGTTCATACAGATGGCGGTGTAGATATTTACATGTTCATACAGATGGCGGTGTAGATATTTCCATGTTAGTACGGATGGCAGTGTAGATATTTCCATGTTCATACAGGTGGCGGTGTAGATATTCCCATGTTTTTACAGATAGCTGTGAAAGTTATTTCCATGTTTATAGAGATAGTAGTGTGGATATTTCCATTGATATAGAGATAGCTGCGTAGATATTTGCATGTTCATACACATAGCGGTGTAGATATTTCCATGTTCGTACAGATAGCGGTGTAGATATTTCCATGTTCATACAGATATCGTTGTAGATATTTCCATGTTCATACAGATAGCGGTGTAGATATTTCCATGTTCATACAGTTAGCGTTGTAGATATTTCCATGTTCATACAGATGGCGGTGTAGATATTTACATGTTCATGCAAATGGTGGTGTAGATATTTCCATGTTCGTACAGATGGCGGTGTAGATATTTCCATGTTCATAGAGATGGCGGTGTAGATATTTCCATGTTTATGCAGATAGCGGTACAGATATTTCCATGTTTATACAGGTGGTGGTGTACACGTTTCCATGTTTATAGAGAAGGCGGTCTAGATATTTCCATGTTTAGAGATACTGGTGTAGTTATTTCCAAGTTTATAGAGACAGCGTTGTAGATATTTCCATGTTTATATAGATAGCGGTGAAGATATTTCCATGTTTATACAGATAGAGGTGTAGATATTTCCATGTTTATACAGATAGCAGTGTAGATATTTCCATGTTTATAGAGATAGTGGTGTAGATAATTTCAATTTTATACAGATAGCAGTGTAGATATTTCCATGTTCATAGAGATAGCGGTGTAGATATTTCCATGTTCCTACAGTTAGCGGTGTAGATATTTCCATGTTCATACAGATGGCCCTGTAGATATTTACATGTTCATACGTATGGCGGTGTAGATATTTCCATGTTCGTACAGATGGCGGTGTAGATATTTCCACGTTCATAGAGATGGCGGTGTAGATATTTCCATGTTTATGCAGATAGCGGTATAGATATTTCCATGTTTATACAGATGGTGGTGTAGATATTTCCATGTTTATAGAGATGGCGGTCTAGATATTTCCATGTTTATAGAGATAGTGGTGTAGTTATTTCCATGTTTATAGAGACAGCATTGTACTTATTTCCATGTTTATACAGATAGCGGTGATGGTATTTCTATGTTTATAAAGATAGCGGTGTAGATATTTCCATGTTTATACAGATAGCAGTGTAGATATTTCCATGTTTATAGAGATAGTGGTGTAGATAATTTCAATTTTATAGAGATAGCAGTGTAGATATTTCCAAGTTCATACAGATATCGGTTTAGATATTTCCACGTTTATAGAGATGGTGGTGTAGATATTTCCATGTTCATACAGATGGAGGTGTAGATATTTCCATGTTTTTAGAGATGGCGGTGAAGATATTTTCATGTTTACACAGATGGCGGTGGAGATATTTCCATGTTTACACAGATAGCGGTGTAGACATTTCCATGTTTACACAGATAGCGGTGAGGTTATTTCCATGTTTATGCAGATAGAGGTGTAGATATTTTCATGTTTATACAGATAGCGGTGCGGATATTTCCATGTTTATACAGATAGTTGGGCAGATATTTCCATGTTTATACAGATAGCGGTGTAGATATTTCCATCTTAATACAAATGGCGGTGTAGATATGTCCATGTTCGTATAGATGGCGGTGTAGATATTTCCATGTTCATACAGATGGCGGTGTAGGTATTTCGAAGTTTATAGAGATAGGGCTGCAGTTATTTCCATATTTATAGAGAAATCTCTGTAGATATTTCCATGTATATGCAGATAGCTGTGTAGATATTTCCATGTTCATACAGTTAGCGGTGTAGATATTTCCATGTTCATACAGATGGCGGTGTAGATATTTACATGTTCGTACAGATAGCGGTGAAGATATTTCCATGTTCGTAGAGATGGCGGTGTAGATATTTCCATGTTCAAAGAGATGGCGGTGTAGATATTTCCATGTTTATGCAGATAGCGGTATAGATATTTCCATGTTTCTACAGATGGCGGTGTAGATATTTCCATGTTTATAGAGATGGCGGTCTAGATATTTCCATGTTTATAGAGATAGTGGTGTAGTTATTTCCAAGTTTATAGAGACAGCATTGTAGATATTTCCATGTTTATACAGATAGCGGTGAAGATATTTCCATGTTTATACAGATAGCGGTGTAGATATTCCCATGTTTATACAGATAGCAGTGTAGATATTTCCATGTTAATAGAGATAGTGGTGTAGATAATTTCAATTTTATACAGATAGCAGTGTAGATATTTCCAAGTTCATACAGATAGCGGTGTAGATATTTCCACGTTTATAGAGATGGCGATGTAGATATTTCCATGTTCGCACGGATGGCAGTGTGGATATTTCCATGTTCATACAGGTGGTGGAGTAGATATTTCCATGTTTATACAGGTAGCAGTGTAGTTATTTCCATGTTTATAGAGATAGCAGTGTAGATATTTCCATTTATATACAGATAGCTGTGTAGGTATTTGCATGTTCATACAGATAGCTGTGTAGATATTTCCATGTTCGGACAGATAGCGGTGTAGATATTTCCATGTTCATACAGATAACAGTGTAGATATTTCCATGTTCATAGAGATAACGGTGTAGATATTTCCATGTTCATACAGATAGCCTTGTAGATATTTCCATGTTCATACAGTTAGCGGTGTAGATATTTCCATGCTCATACAGATGGCAGTGTAGATATTTACATGTTCATACACATGGCGGTGTAGATATTTCCATGTTCTTGCAGATGGCGGTATAGATATTTCCATATTCATAGAGATGGCGGTGTAGATATTTCCATGTTTATGCAGATAGCGGTATAGGTATTTCCATGTTTATACAGATGGTGGTGTAGATATGTCCATGTTTATAGAGATGGCGGTCTTGATATTTCCATGTTTATAGAGATAGTGGTGTAGTTATTTCCAAGTTTGTAGAGACAGCGTTGTAGATATTTCCATGTTTATACAGATAGCGGTGAAGATATTTCCATGTTTATACAGATAGCGGTGTAGATATTTCCATGTTTATACAGACAGCAGTGTAGATATTTCCATGTTTATAGAGATAGTGGTGTAGATAATTTCAATTTTAAACAGAGAGCAGTGTAGATATTTCCAAGTTCATACAGATAGCGTTGTAGATATTTCCACGTTTATAGAGATGGCGGTTTAGATATTTCCATGTTCATACAGATGGCGGTGTAGATATTTCCATGTTCGCACTGATGGCAGTGTAGATATTTCCATGTTCATACAGGTGGTGGAGTAGATATTTCCATGTTTATACAGATAGCAGTGTAGTTATTTCCATGTTTATAGAGATAGCAGTGTAGATATTTCCATTTATATACAGATAGCTGTGTAGATATTTGCATGTTCATACAGATAGCTGTGTAGATATTTCCATGTTCATATAGATGGCTGTGTAGATATTTACATGTTCATACAGATGGCGGTGTAGATATTTCCATGTTCGTACGGATGGCAGTGTAGATATTTCCATGTTCATACAGGTGGCGGTGTAGATATTCCCATGTTTTTACGGATAGCTGTGTAGTTATTTCCATGCTTATAGAGATAGCAGTGTAGATATTTCCATTGATATACAGATAGCTGTGTAGATATTTGCATGTTCATACAGATAGCGGTGTAGATATTTCCATGTTCATACAGATAGCGGTGTAGATATTTCCATATTCACACGGGTAGCGGTGTAGATATTTCCATGTTCATACAGTTAGCGGTGTTGATATTTCCATGTTCATACAGTTAGCGGTGTAGATACTTCCATGTTCATGCAGATAGCGGTTTAGATAATTCCATGTTCATCCAGATGCCGGTGTAGATATATCCATGTTCATACAGACGGCGATGAAGATATTTCCATGTTCATACAGATGGCGGTGTAGATATTTACATGTTCATACAAATGGCGGGGTAGATATTTCCATGTTCATACAGATGGCGGTGTAAATATTTCCGTGTTCATACAAATGGCGGTGTAGATATTTCCATGTTCATAGAGATGGCAGTGTAGGTATTTCCATGTTTATACTGATAGCAATGTAGATATTTCCATGTTCATACAGATAGTGGTGTAGATATTTCCATGTTCATACAGATAGCGGTGTAGATATTTCCATGTTGATAGAGATAGCGGTGTAGATATTTCCATGTTTTACAGATTGTGGTGTGGATATTTCCATGTTCATACAGATAGCGGTGAATATATTTCCATTTTCATACAGTTAGCGGTGTAGATATTTCCATGTTTATACAGATAGCAGTGTAGATATTTCCATGTTTATAGGGATAGTGGTGTAGATAATTTCAATTTTATACCGAGAACAGTGTAGATATTTCCAAGTTCATACAGATTGCGATGTAGATATTTCCACGTTTATAGAGATGGCAGTGTAGATATTTCCATGTTCATACAGATGGCGGTGTAGATATTTCCATGTTCATACAAATGGCGGTGTAGATATTTCCATGTTTACACAGATGTCGGTGTAGATATTTCCATGTTTACACAGATAGCGGTGTAGACATTTCCATGTTTACACAGATAGCGGTGTAGATATTTCCATGTTCATACAGACAGCGGTGTAGATATTTCCATGTTCATACAGTTAGCGGTGTAGATATTTCCTTGTTCATACAGATGGCGGTGTAGATATTTATATGTTCATACAGATGGCAGTATAGATATTTCCATGTTCGTGCAGATGGCGGTGTAGATATTTCCATGTTCATAGAGATGGCGGTGTAGATATTTCCATGCTTATGCAGATAGCGGTATAGATATTTCCATGTTTATACAGATGGTGGTGTAGATATTTCCATGTTTATAGAGATGGCGGTCTAGATATTTCCATGTTTATAGAGATAGTGGTGTAGTTATTTCCAAGTTTATAGAGACAGCGTTGTAGATATTTCCATGTTTATAAAGATAGCGGTGTAGATATTTCCATGTTCATACACATGGCGGTGTAGATATTTCCATGTTCATAGAGATAGCGGTGTAGATATTTCCATGGTCATACAAATGGCGGTTTAGATATTTCCATGTTCATAGAGATGGCATTGTAGATATTTCCATGTTTGTTCAGATAGCAGTGTAGTTATTTCCATGTTGATAGAGATAGCAGTGTAGATATTTCCATTGATATTCAGATAGCTGTGTAGATATTTCCATGCTCATACAGATAGCGGTGCAGATATTTCCATGTTCATACAGATAGCGGGGTAGATATTTCCATGTTCGTACAGATAGCGGTGTAGTTATTTCCATGTTCATACAGTTAGCGGTGTAGATATTTCCATGTTCATACAGATGGCGGTGTAGTTATTTACATGTTCATACAGATGGCGGTGTAGATATTTCCATGTTCGCACGCATAGCAGTGTAGATATTTCCATGTTCATACAGGTGGCGGTGTAGATATTTCCATGTTTATACAGATAGCAGTTTAGTTATTTCCATGTTTATAGAGATAGCAGTGTAGATATTTCCATTGTTATACAGATAGCTGTGTAGATATTTGCATGTTCATACAGATAGTGGTGTAGATATTTCCATGTTCGTACAGATAGTCGTGTAGATATTTCCATGTTCATACAGATAGCGGTGTAGATATTTCCATGTTCATACAGATAACGGTGTAGATATTTCCATGTTCATACAGATAGCCTTGTAGATATTTCCATGTTCATACAGTTAGCGGTGTAGATATTTCCATGTTCATACAGATGGCGGTGTAGATATTTACATGTTCATACAGATGGCGGTGTAGATATTTCCATGTTCATACAGATGACGGTGTAGATATTTCCATGTTTATACAGATGGCAGTGTAGTTATTTTCGTGTTTATGCAGATGGCAGTGTAGATATTTTCGTGTTTACTGAGATAGCGGTGAAGATATTTCCATGTTGGTACACATAGCGGTGTAGAGATTTCCAAGTTTATAGAGATAGCCATGTAGATATTTCCATGTTTATAGAGATAGCGCTGTAGATAATTCCTTGTTTATACAGATAGCGGTATAGGTATTTCCTTGTTTCTACAGATGGCGGTGTAGATATTTCCATGTTTATAGAGACGGCAGTGTAGATATTTCCTTGTTTATAGACGTAGTGGTGTAGTTATTTCCAAGTTTATACAGATAGCTTTGTAGACATTTCCATGTTTATACAGATAGCGGTGTAGATATCTCCACGTTTTTAGAGATGGCGGTCTAGATATTACCTTGTTTATACAGATAGTGGTGTAGATATTTCAATGTTTATAGAGATAGCGCTGTAGATATTTCCATTTTTATACAGATAGCAATGTAGATATTTCCATGTTCATAAAGATAGCAGTGTAGATATTTCCATGTTTACACAGATAGCGATGTGGATATTTCCATGTTCATTCAGATGGTGGTGTAGATATTTCTATGTTCATACAGATGGCGGTGTAGATATTTCCATGTTCATAGAGATAGCGGTGTAGATATATCCATGTCTATAGGGATAGCGGTGTGGTTATTTCCATTTTTATTGAGATAGCAGTGTAGATATTTCCATTTATATACAGATAGCTGTGTAGATATTTCCATGTTCATACAGATAGCGGTGTAGATATTTCAATCTTCATACAGATAGCGATCTAGATATTTCCATGTTTATAGAGATAGCGGTGTAGATATTTCCATGTTTATGGACATAGCGGTGTAGATATTTCCACTTTCATACAGATAGCAGTGTGTATTTTTCCATGTTCATACAGATAGCGGTGTATATATTTTCACCTTTAAAGAGATGGCGGTGTAGATATATCCATGTTCATTCAATTGGTGATGTAGCTATTTCCATGTTTATAGAGATGACGTTGTAGATATTTCCATGTTCATACAGATGGCGGTGTAGATATTTCCATGTTCGTACAGATGGCTGTGAAGATATTTCCATGTTCATAGAGATGGCGGTGTAGATATTTCCATGTTTATGCAGATAGCGGTATACATGTTTCCATGTTTATACAGAGGGTGGTGTAGATATTTCCATGTTTATAGAGATGGCGGTCTAGATATTTCCATGTTTATAGAGATAGTGGTGTAGTTATTTCCAAGTTTATAGAGACAGCGTTGTAGATATTTCCATGTTTATACAGATAGCGGTGAAGTTATTTCCATGTTTATACAGATAGCACTGTAGATATTTTCATGTTTATACAGATAACAGTGTAGATATTTCCATGTTTATAGAGATAGTGGTGTAGATAATTTCAATTTTATACAGATAGCAGTGTAGATATTTCCAAGTTCATACAGATAGCGGTGTAGATATTTCCTCGTTTATAGAGATGGCAGTGTAGATATCTCCATGTTCATACAGACGGCGGTGTAGATATTTCCATGTTTATAGAGAAGGCCGTGTAGATATTTCCATGTTTACACAGATGGCGGTGTAAATATTTCCATGTTTACACAGATAGCGGTGTAGACATTTCCATGTTCATAGAGATGGCGGTGTAGATATTTCCATGTTTATACAAATGGCGGTGCAGATATTTCTATGTTCATAGAGATGGCGGTGTAGAGATTTCCATGTTTATACAGATAGCAGTGTAGTTATTTCCATGTTTATAGAGATGGCAGTGTAGATATTTCCATTGATATACAGATAGCTGTGTAGATATTTGCATGTTCATACAGATAGCTGTGTAGATATTTGCATGTTCATTCAGATAGCGGTGTAGATATTTCCATGTTCATACAGAGGGCGGTGTTGATATTTCCATGTTCATACAGATAGCGGTGTAGATATTTCCATGTTCATACAGATAGCGGTGTAGATATTTCCATGTTCATACAGATAGCTGAGTAGATATTTCCATGTTCATATAGTTAGCAGTGTAGATATTTCCATGTTCATAGAGATGGCGGTGTAGATATTTACATGTTCATACAGATGGTGGTGTAGATATTTCCATGTTCGTGCGGATGGCAGTGTAGATATTTCCATGTTAATACAGGTGGCGGTGTAGATATTTCCATGTTTATATAGATAGCAGTGTAGTTATTTCCATGTTTATAGAGATAGCAGTGTGGGTATTTCCATTGATATACAGATAGCTGTGTAGATATTTGCATGTTCATACACATAGCGGTGTAGATATTTCCATGTTCGTACAGATAGCGGTGTAGATATTTCCATGTTCATACAGATATCGGTGTAGATATTTCCATGTTCATACAGATAGCGGTGTAGATATTTCCATGTTCATACAGTTAGCGGTGTAGATATTTCCATGTTCATACAGATGGCGGTGTAGATATTTACATGTTCATACAGATGGCGGTGTAGATATTTCCATGTTCGTGCAGATGGCGGTGTAGATATTTCCATATTCATAGAGATGGCGGTGTAGATATTTCCATGTTTATGCAGATAGCGGTATAGGTATTTCCATGTTTATACAGATGGTGGTGTAGATATTTCCATGTTTATAGAGATGTCGGTCTAGATATTTCCATGTTTATAGAGATAGTGGTGTAGTTATTTCCAAGTTTATAGAGACAGCGTTGTAGATATTTCCATGTTTATACAGATAGCGGTGCGGATATTTCCATGTTTTTACAGATAGTTGGGCAGATATTTCCATGTTTATACAGATAGCGGTGTAGATATTTCCATCTTAATACAGATGTCGGTGTAGATATGTCTATGTTCGTACAGATGGCGGTGTAGATATTTCCATGTTCATACAGATGGTGGTGTAGATATTTCGAAGTTTATAGAGATAGCACTGTAGTTATTTCCATATTTATAGAGAAATCTGTGTAGATATTTCCATGTATTTGCAGATAGCTGTGTAGATAGATCCATGTTCATGGAGATAGCGGTGTAGATATTTCCATGTTCATCCAGATTCCGGTGTAGATATATCCATGTTCATACAGATGCTGGTGTAGATATTTACATGTTTAAAGAGATGGTGGTGTAGATATTTCCATGTTTATATAGAGGGCGGTTTAGATATTTCCATGTTCATACCGATGGCGGTGTATGTATTTCCATGTTCATAGAGATGGCGGTGAAGATATTTCGAAGTTCATACAGATGGCGGTGTAGATATTTCCATATTCATACACATGGCGGTGTAGATATTTCCATGTTTATAGAGATGGCGGTGTTGATATTTCCATGTTCGTGTGGATGGTAGTGTAGATATTTCCATGTTCGTACAGGGGGTGGTGTAGATATTTCCATGTTTATACAGATAGTTGGGCAGAGATTTCCATGTTTATACAGATAGCGGTGTAGATATTTCCATCTTAATACAGATGACGGTGAAGATATGTCTATGTTCGTACAGATGGCGGTGTAGATATTTCCATGTTCATACAGATGGCGGTGTAGATATTTCGAAGTTTATAGAGATAGCGCTGTACTTATTTCCATATTTATAGAGAAATCTGTGTAGATATTTCCATGTATATGAAGATAGCTCTGCAGATATTTCCATGTTCATGCAGATAGCGGTGTAGATATTTCCACGTTCATCCAGATGGCGGTGTAGATTTATCCATGTTCATACAGATGGCGGTGAAGAAATTTCCATGTTCATAAAGATGGCGGTGTAGATATTTCCATGTTCATACACATGGTGGTGTAGATATTTCCATGTTCATAGAGATGGCGGTGTAGATATTTCCATGTTCATACAAATGGCGGTGTAGATATTTCCATGTTCATAGAGATGGCGGTGTAGATATTTCCATGTTTATACAGATAGCAGTTTAGTTATTTCCATGTTTATAGAGATAGCAGTGTAGATATTTCCATTGATATACAGATAGCTGTGTAGATATTTGCATGTTCATACAGATAGCGAAGTAGATATTTCCATGTTAATACTGATAGCGGTGTAGATATTTCCATGTTCATACAGTTAGCGGTGTAGATATTTCCATGTTCATAGAGATGGTGGTGTAGATATTTAAATGTTCATACAGATGGCGGTGTAGATATTTACATGTTCATACAGATGGCGGTGTAGATATTTCCATGTTAGTACGGATGGCAGTGTAGATATTTCCATGTTCATACAGGTGGCGGTGTAGATATTCCCATGTTTTTACAGATAGCTGTGAAAGTTATTTCCATGTTTATAGAGATAGTAGTGTGGATATTTCCATTGATATAGAGATAGCTGCGTAGATATTTGCATGTTCATACACATAGCGGTGTAGATATTTCCATGTTCGTACAGATAGCGGTGTAGATATTTCCATGTTCATACAGATAGCGGTGTAGATGTTTCCATGTTCATACAGTTAACGGTGTAGATATTTCCATGTTCATACAGATGGCGGTGTAGATATTTACATGTTCATGCAAATGGCGGTGTAGATATTTCCATGTTCGTACAGATGGCGGTGTAGATATTTCCATGTTCATAGAGATGGCGGTGTAGATATTTCCATGTTTATGCAGATAGCGGTACAGATATTTCCATGTTTATACAGGTGGTGGTGTACACGTTTCCATGTTTATAGAGAAGGCGGTCTAGATATTTCCATGTTTAGAGATACTGGTGTAGTTATTTCCAAGTTTATAGAGACAGCGTTGTAGATATTTCCATGTTTATATAGATAGCGGTGAAGATATTTCCATGTTTATACAGATAGAGGTGTAGATATTTCCATGTTTATACAGATAGCAGTGTAGATATTTCCATGTTTATAGAGATAGTGGTGTAGATAATTTCAATTTTATACAGATAGCAGTGTAGATATTTCCATGTTCATAGAGATAGCGGTGTAGATATTTCCATGTTCCTACAGTTAGCGGTGTAGATATTTCCATGTTCATACAGATGGCCCTGTAGATATTTACATGTTCATACGTATGGCGGTGTAGATATTTCCATGTTCGTACAGATGGCGGTGTAGATATTTCCACGTTCATAGAGATGGCGGTGTAGATATTTCCATGTTTATGCAGATAGCGGTATAGATATTTCCATGTTTATACAGATGGTGGTGTAGATATTTCCATGTTTATAGAGATGGCGGTCTAGATATTTCCATGTTTATAGAGATAGTGGTGTAGTTATTTCCATGTTTATAGAGACAGCATTGTACTTATTTCCATGTTTATACAGATAGCGGTGATGGTATTTCTATGTTTATACAGATAGCGGTGTAGATATTTCCATGTTTATACAGATAGCAGTGTAGATATTTCCATGTTTATAGAGATAGTGGTGTAGATAATTTCAATTTTATAGAGATAGCAGTGTAGATATTTCCAAGTTCATACAGATATCGGTTTAGATATTTCCACGTTTATAGAGATGGTGGTGTAGATATTTCCATGTTCATACAGATGGAGGTGTAGATATTTCCATGTTTTTAGAGATGGCGGTGAAGATATTTTCATGTTTACACAGATGGCGGTGGAGATATTTCCATGTTTACACAGATAGCGGTGTAGACATTTCCATGTTTACACAGATAGCGGTGAGGTTATTTCCATGTTTATGCAGATAGAGGTGTAGATATTTTCATGTTTATACAGATAGCGGTGCGGATATTTCCATGTTTATACAGATAGTTGGGCAGATATTTCCATGTTTATACAGATAGCGGTGTAGATATTTCCATCTTAATACAAATGGCGGTGTAGATATGTCCATGTTCGTATAGATGGCGGTGTAGATATTTCCATGTTCATACAGATGGCGGTGTAGGTATTTCGAAGTTTATAGAGATAGGGCTGCAGTTATTTCCATATTTATAGAGAAATCTCTGTAGATATTTCCATGTATATGCAGATAGCTGTGTAGATATTTCCATGTTCATACAGATGGCGGTGTAGATATTTCCATGTTCATACAGATAGCGGTGTAGATATTTCCATGTTCATACATTTAGCGGTGTAGATATTTCCATGTTCATACAGATGGCGGTGTAGATATTTACATGTTCATACAGATGGCGGTGTAGATATTTCCATGTTCATACAGATGGCGGTGTAGATATTTCCATGTTCGTAGAGATGGCTGTGTAGATATTTCCATGTTCATACAAATGGCGGTGTAGATATTTCCATGTTCATATAGATGGGGGCGTAGATATTTCCATGTTTGTACATATAGCAGTGTAGTTATTTCCATGTTTACGGAGATAGCAGTGTAGATATTTCCATTGATATACAGATAGCTGTGTAGATATTTGCATGTTCATACACATAGCGGTGTATATATTTCCATGCCCATAGAGATAGCGGTTTAGATATTTCCATGTTCATTCAGATAGCGGTGCAGATATTTCCATGTTCATACAGATAGCGGTGCAGATATTTCCATGTTCATACAGATAGCGGTGTAGATATTTCCATGTTCATACAGTTAGCGGTGTAGATATTTCCATGTTCATACAGATGGCGGTGTATATATTTACATGTTTATACAGATAGCAGTGTAGTTATTTCCATGTTTATAGAGATAGCAGTGTAGTTATTTCCATGTTTATAGAGATAGCAGTGTAGATATTTAGATTTATATACAGATAGCTGTGTAGATATTTGCATGTTCATACAGATAGCTGTGTAGATATTTCCATGTTCGGACAGATAGCGGTGTAGATATTTCCATGTTCATACAGATAGCAGTGTAGATATTTCCATGTTCCTAGAGATAATGGTGTAGATATTTCCATGTTCATACAGATAGCCTTGTAGATATTTCCATGTTCATACAGTTAGCGGTGTAGATATTTCCATGTTGATACAGATGGCGGTGTATATATTTACATGTTCACACAGATGGCGGTGTAGATATTTCCATGTTCATGCAGATGGCGGTGTAGATATTTCCATATTCATAGAGATGGCGCTGTAGATATTTCCATGTTTATGCAGATAGCGGTATAGCTATTTCCATGTTTATACAGATGGTGGTGTAGATATTTCCATGTTTATAGGGATGTCGGTCTAGATATTTCCATGTTTATAGAGATAGTGGTGTAGTTATTTCCAAGTTTATAGAGACAGCGTTGTAGATATTTCCATGTTTATACAGATAGTGGTGAAGATATTTCCATGTTTATACAGATAGCGGTGTAGATATTTCCATGTTTATACAGACAGCAGTGTAGATATTTCCATGTTTATAGAGATAGTGGTGTAAATAATTTCATTTTTATACAGAGAGCAGTGTAGATATTTCCAAGTTCATACAGATAGCGGTGTAGATATTTCCACCTTTATAGAGATGGTGGTGTAGATATTTCCATGTTCATACAGATGGCGGTGTAGATGTTTCCATGTTTATGGAGATGGCGGTGTAGATATTTTCATGTTTACACAGATGGCGGTGTAGATATTTCCATGTTTACACAGATAGCGGTGTAGACATTTCCATGTTTACACAGATAGCGCTGTGGATATTTCCATGTTTATGCAGATAGCAGTGTAGATATTTCCATGTTTTTACAGACAGCGGTGCGGATATTTCCATGTTTTTACAGATAGTTGGGCAGATATTTCCATGTTTATACAGATAGCGGTGTACATATTTCCATCTTAATACAGATGGCAGTGTAGATATGTCTATGTTCGTACAGATGGCGGTGTAGATATTTCCATCTTCATACAGATAGCGGTGTAGATATTTCGAAGTTTATAGAGATAGCGCTGTACTTATTTCCATATTTATAGTGAAATCTGTGTAGATATTTCCATGTATATGAAGATAGCTGTGTAGATATTTCCATGATCATGCAGATAGTGGTGTAGATATTTCCACGTTCATACAGATGGCGGTGTAGATATATCCATGTTCATACAGATGGCGGTGAAGATATATCCATGTTCATAAAGATGGCGGTGTAGATATTTCCATGTTCATACAAATGTCGGTGTAGATATTTCCATGTTCATAGAGATGGCGGTGTAGATATTTCCATGTTCATAGAGATGGCGGTGTAGATATTTCCATGTTTATACAGATAGCATTTTAGTTATTTCCATGTTTATAGAGATAGCAGTGTAGATATTTCCATTGATATACAGATAGCTGTGTAGATATTTGCATGTTCATACAGATAGCGATGTAGATATTTCCATGTTAATACTGATAGCGGTGTAGATATTTCCATGTTCATACAGTTAGCGGTGTAGATATTTCCATGTTCATACAGATGGCGGTGTAGATATTTCCATGTTCATACAGATGGCAGTGTAGATATTTACATGTTCATACAGATGGCGGTGTAGATATTTCCATGTTCATACGGATGGCAGTGTAGATATTTCCATGTTCATACAGGTGGCGGTTTAGATATTCCCATGTTTTTACAGATAGCTGTGTAGTTATTTCCATGTTTATTTAGATAGCAGTGTGGATATTTCCATTGATATACAGATAGCTGTGTAGATATTTGCATGTTCATACAGATAGCGGTGTAGATATTTCCATGTTCATACAGATAGCGGTGTAGATATTTCCATGTTCATACACATTGCGGTGTAGATATTTCCATGTTCACACAGATAGCGGTGTAGATATTTCCATGTTCATACAGTTAGCGGTGTAGATATTTCCATGTTCATCCAGATGCCGGTGTAGATATATCCATGTTCATACAGATGGCGGTGAAGATATTTCCATGTTCATACAGATGGCGGTGTAGATATTTCCATGTTCATACACATTGCGGTGTAGATATTTCTATGTTCATACAGGTGGCGGTGTAGATATTTCCGTGTTCATACAAATGGCGGTGTAGATATTTCCATGTTCATAGAGATGGCGGTGTAGATATTTCCATGTTTATACAGATAGCGGTATAGATATTTCCATGTTTATACAGATGGTGGTGTAGACATTTCCATGTTTATAGAGATGGCGGTCTAGATATTTCCATGTTTATAGAGATACTGGTGTAGTTATTTCCAAGTTTATAGAGACAGCGTTGTTGATATTTCCATGTTTATACAGATAGCGGTGTAGATATTTCCATGTTCATACAGATAACGGTGTAGAAATTTCCATGTTCATACATATAGCGGTGTAAATATTTCCATGTTCATAGAGATGGCGGTGTAGATATTTCCATGTTCATACACATGGCGGTGTGGATATTTCCATGTTCATAGAGATGACGGTGTAGATATTTCCATTTTCATACGGATGGCGGTGTAGATATTTCCATATTGATACAGATGGCGGTGTAGATATTTGCATGTTTATACAGATGGCAGTGTAGATATTTTCGTGTTTATGCAGAGGGCGGTTTGGATATTTCCATGTTTACAGAGATAGCGGTGTAGATATTTCCATGTTGATAAACATAGCGGTGTAGAGATTTCTAAGTTTATGGAGATAGCAGTGTAGATATTTCCAAGTTTATAGAGATAGCGGTGTAGATATTTCCATGTTTATGGAGATAGCGGTGTAGATATTTCCATGTTTATTCAGCTAGCGGTATAGATATTTCCATGTTTATACAGATGGCGGTGTAGATATTTCTATGTTTATAGAGATTGCGGTCTAGATATTTCCATGTTTACAGAGATAGTGTTGTAGTTATTTCCAAGTGTATAGAGATAGCGGTGTAGATATTTCCATGTTTATACAGATAGCGGTGTAGATATTTCCATGTTTATACAGATAGCGGTGTAGATATTTACATGTTTATAGTGATGGCGGTCTAGATATTTTCTTATTCATACAGATAGCATTGCAGATATTTCCATGTTTATAGAGATGGCGGTGTAGATATTTACATGTTAATACAGACAGCGGTGTTGATATTTCCATGTTTATAGAGATGGCAGTGAAGTTATTTCCATGTTTATACAGATAGCGGTGAAGATATTTCCATGTTTATAGAGATTGCGGTGTAGACATTTCCAATTTTATACAGATAGCAGTGTTGAAATTTCCATGTTCATACAGGTAGCGGTGTAGATAGTTCCACATTTATAGAGATGGCAGTGTAGATATTTGCATGTTCATACAGATGGCGGTGTAAATATTTCCATGTTTATAGAGATGGCGGTGTAGATATTTCCATGTTTATACAGAAAGCGGCGTAGATATTTCCATGTTTACACAGATAGTGGTGTAGACCTTTCCAAGTTTACACAGATAGAGTTGTAGATATTTCCATGTTTATAGAGATAGCGGTGTAGTGTTTTCCATGTATATAGAGATAGCTATGTAGATATTCCAATGTTCATTCAGATAGCAATATTGATATTTCCATGTTCACACAGATAGCGGTGTAGATATTTCCATGTTCACACAGATAGCGGTGTAGATATTTCCATATTCATAGAGATGACGGTGTAGATATTTCCATTTTCATACGGATGGCGGTGTAGATATTTCCATGTTCATACAGATGGCGGTGTAGATATTTCCATGTTTATACAGATGGCAGTGTAGATATTTTCGTGTTTATGCAGAGGGCGGTTTAGATATTTCCATGTTTACAGAGATAGCAGTGTAGATATTTCCATGTTGAAACACATAGCGGTGTAGATATTTCCAAGTTTTATAGAGATGGCCATGTAGATATTTCCATGTTTTAGAGATAGCGCTGTAGATAATTCCTTGTTTATTCAGATAGCGGTATAGATATTTCCTTGTTTCTACAGATGGCGGTGTAGATATTTCCATGTTTATAGAGACGGCAGTGTAGATATTTCCTTGTTTGTAGAGGTAGTGGTGTAGTTATTTCCAAGTTTATACAGATAGCTTTGTAGATATTTCCATGTTTACACAGATAGTGGTTAGATATTTCCATGTTTTTAGAGATGGTGGTCTAGATATTACCTTGTTTGTACAGATAGTGGTGTAGATATTTCAATGTTTATAGAGATAGCAGTGTAGATATTTCCATTTTTATACAGATAGCAATATAGATATTTCCATGTTCATAAAGATAGCAGTGTAGATATTTCCATGTTTACACAGATAGCGATGTGGATATTTCCATGTTCATTCAGATGGCGGTGTAGTTATTTCTATGTTCATACAGATGGCGGTGTAGATATTTCCATGTTCATAGAGATGGCGGTGTAGATATATCCATGTCTATAGAGATAGCGGTGTGGTTATTTCCATTTTTATTGAGATAGCAGTGTAGATATTTCCATTTATATACAGATAGCTGTGTAGATATTTCCATGTTCATACAGATAGCGGTGGAGATATTTCCATGTTCATACAGATAGCGGTGTATATATTTCAATCTTCATACAGATAGCGGTGTAGACATTTCAATGTTCATACAGATAGCGATGTAGATATTTCCATGTTTATAGAGATAGCGGTGTAGATATTTCCATGTTTATGGACATAGCGGTGTAGATATTTCCATTTTTATACAGATAGCAGTGTGTATTTTTCCATGTTCATACTGATAGCGGTGTATATATTTTCACCTTTAAAGAGATGGCGGAGTAGATAGATCCATGTTCATACAGTTGGTGATGTAGCTATTTCCATGTTTATAGAGATGACGTTGTAGATATTTCCATGTTTATACAGATGGCGGTGTAGATATTTCCAGGTTCATAAAGATGGCCGTGTAGATATTTCCATGTTCATAGAGATGGCGGAGTAGATATTTCCATGTTTATGCAGATAGCGGTATAGATATTTCCATGTTTATACAGATGGTGGTGTAGATATTTCCATGTTTATACAGATGGCTGTCTAGATATTTCCATGTTTATAGAGATAGTGGTGTAGTTATTTCCAAGTTTAGAGAGACAGCGTTGTAGATATTTCCATGTTTATACAGATAGCGGTGAAGTTATTTCCATGTTTATACAGATAACAGTGTAGATATTTCCATGTTTATAGAGATAGTGGTGTAGATAATTTCAATTTTATACAGAGAGCAGTGTGGATATTTCCAAGTTCATACAGATAGCGGTGTAGTTATTTCCACGTTTATAGAGATGGCGGTGTAGATATTTCCATGTTCATACAGATGGCGGTGTAGATATTTCCATCTTCATAGAGATGGCCGTGTAGACATTTCCATGTTTACACAGATGGCGGTGTAGATATTTCCATGTTTACACAGAAAGCGGTGTAGACATTTCCATGTTCATAGAGATGGCGGTGTAGATATTTCCATGTTCATACAAATGGCGGTGTAGATATTTCTATGTTCATAGAGATGGCGGTGTAGATATTTCCATGTTTATGGAGATAGCAGTGTAGATATTTCCATTGTTATACAGATAGCTGTGTTGATTTTTGCATGTTCATACAGATAGCGGTGTAGATATTTCCATGTTCATACTGATAGCGGTGTAGATAGTTCCATGTTCATACACATAGCGGTGTAGATATTTCCATGTTCATACAGATAACGGTGTAGATATTTCCATGATCATACAGACAGCGGTGTAGATATTTCCATGTTCACAAAGATAGCGGTGTAGATATTTCCATGTTCATACAGTTAGCGGTGTAGATATTTCCATGTTCATGCAGATAGCGGTGTAGATATTTCCATGTTAATCCAGATGCTGGTGTAGATATATCCATGTTCATGCAGATGGCGGTGAAGATATTTCCATGTTCATACAGATGGAGGTGTAGATATTTCCATTTTCATACAAATGGCGGTGAAGATATTTCCATGTTCATACAGATGGCGGTGTAGATATTTCCATGTTCATACAAATGGCGGTGTAGATATTTCCATGTTCATAGAGATGGCGGTGTAGATATTTCCATGTTTATACAGATAGCAATGTAGATATTTCCATGTTTATACAGATAGCGGTGTAGATATTTCCATTGATATACAGATAGCTGTGTAGATATTTGCATGTTCATACAGATAGCGGTGTAGATATTTCCATGTTCATATAGATAGCGGTGTAGCTATTTCCATGTTCATACAGATAGCGGTGTAGATATTTCCATGTTCATATAGATAGCGGTGTAGATATTTCCATGTTCATACAGATAGCGGTGTAGATATTTCCATGTTTACGGGGATGGCGGTGTAGATATTTTCATGTTTACACAGATGGTGGTGTAGATATTTCCATGTTTACACAGATAGCGGTGTAGACATTTCCATGTTTACACAGATAGCATTGTGGATATTTCCATGTTTATGCAGATAGCGGTGTAGATATTTCCATGTTTATACAGATAGCGGTGCGGATATTTCCTTGTTTATACAGATATTTGGGCAGATATTTCCATGTTTACAGATATCGGTGTAGATATTTCCATCTTAATACAGATGGCGGTGTAGATATGTCCATGTTTGTACAGATGGCAGTGTAGATATTTCCAAGTTCATACAGATGCCAGTGTGGATATTTCCATGTTCATACAGATGGCGGTGTAGATATTTCGAAGTTTATAGAGATAGCACTGTAGTTATTTCCATATGTATAGAGAAATCTGTGTAGATATTTCCATGTATATTCAGATAGCTGTGTAGATATTTCGATGTTCATGCAGATAACAGTGTAGATATTTCCATGTTTATAGAGATAGTGGTGTAGATAATTTCAATTTTATACAGAGAGCAGTGTAGATATTTCCAAGTTCATACAGATAGCGGTGTAGTTATTTCCACGTTTATAGAGATGGCGGTGTAGATATTTCCATGTTCATAGAGATGGCGGTGTAGATATTTCCATGTTTATACAGATAGCAGTGTAGTTATTTCCATGTTTATATAGATAGCAGTGTAGATATTTCCATTGATATGCAGATAGCTGTGTAGATATTTGAATGTTCATACAGATAGCGGTGTAGATATTTCCATGTTCATATAGATAGCGGTGTATATATTTCTATGTTCATACAGATAGCAGTGTAGATATTTCCATGTTCATACAGATAGCGGTGAAGATATTTCCATGTTCATAGAGATAGCGGTGTAGATATTTCCATTTTCATAGAGATAGCGGTGTAGATATTTCCATGTTCATACAGTTAGCGGTGTAGATATTTCCATGTTCACACAGATAACGGTGTAGTTATTTCCATGTTCATACAGATAGCGGTGTAGATATTTCCATGTTCATACAGTTAGCGGTGTAGATATTTCCATGATCATACAGATGGCGGTGTAGATATTTACATGTTCATACAGATGGCGCTGTAGATATTTCCATGTTCGTACAGATGGCGGTGTAGATATTTCCATGTTCATAGAGATGGCGGTGTAGATATTTCCATGTTTATGCAGATAGCAGTATAGATATTTCCATGTCTATACAGATGGTGGTGTAGATATTTCCATGTTTTTAGAGATGGCGCTCTAGATATTTCCATGTTTATAGATATAGTGGTGTAGTTATCTCCAAGTTTATGGAGGCAGCGTTGTTGATATTTCCATCATTATACAGATAGCGGTGAAGTTATTTCCATGTTTATACTGATAGCGGTGTAGATATTTTCATGTTTATACAGATAACAGTGTAGATATTTCCATGTTTATAGAGATAGTGGTGTAGATAATTTCAATTTTATACAGATAGCAGTGTAGATGTTTCCAAGTTCATACAGATAGCGGTGTAGATATTTCCACGTTTATAGAGATGGCGGTGTAGATATTTCCATGTTCATACAGACGGCTGTGTAGATATTTCCATGTTTATAGAGATGGCGGTGTAGATATTTCCATGTTTACACAGATGGCGGTGTAGATATTTCCATGTTTACACAGATACCGGTGTAGACATTTCCATGTTTACACAGATAGCGGTGTGGACATTTCCATGTTTATGCAGATAGCGGTGTAGATATTTCCATGTTTATACAGAGAGCGGTGTGGATATTTCCATGTTTATACAGATAGTGGGGCAGATATTGCCATGTTTATACAGATCGCGGTGTAGATATTTCCATCTTAATACAGATGACGGTGTAGATATGTCCATGTTCGTACAGATGGCGGTGTAGATATTTCCATGTTCATACAGATGGCGGTGTAGATATTTCGAAGTTTATAGAGATAGCGCTGTAGTTATTTCCATATTTATAGAGAAATCTGTGTAGATATTTCCATGTATATGCAGATAGCTGTGTAGATATTTCCATGTTCATGCAGATAGCGGTGTAGATATTTCCTTGTTCATCCAGATGCCAGTGTAGATATATCCATGCTCATACAGATGGTGGTGAAGATATTTCCATGTTCATACAGATGGCGGTTTAGATATTTACATGTTCATACAAATGGCGGTGTAGATATTTCCATGTTCATAGAGATGGCGGTGTAGATATTTCCATGTTCATACAAATGGTGGTGTAGATATTTCTATGTTCATAGAGATGGCGGTGTAGATATTTCCATGTTTATACACATAGCAGTGTAGTTATTTCCATGTTTATAGAGATAGCATTGTAGATATTTCCATTGATATACAGATAGCTGAGTAGATATTTGCATGTCCATACAGATAGCGGTGTGGATATTTCCATGTTCATACAGAGGGCGGTGTAGGTATTTCCATGTTCATACAGATAGCGGTGTAGATATTTCCATGTTCATACAGTTAGTGGTGTAGATATTTCCATGTTCATACAGATGGCGGTGTAGATATTTACATGTTCATACAGAAGGCGGTGTAGATATTTCCATGTTCGTGCGGATGGCAGTGTAGATATTTCCATGTTCATACAGGTGGCGGTGTATATATTTCCATGTTTATACCGATAGCAGTGTAGTTATTTCCTTGTTTATAGAGATATCAGTGTAGATATTTCCATTGATGTACAGATAGCTGTGTAGATATTTGCAAGTTCACACAGATAGCGGTGTAGATATTTCCATGTTCGTACAGATGGCGGTGTTGATATTTCTATGTTCATACAGATGGCGGTGTAGATATTTACATGTTCATACAGATGGCAGTGTAGATATTTCCATGTTCGTACGGATGGCAGTGTAGATATTTCCATGTTCATACAGGTGGGGGTGTAGATATTTCCATGTTTATACAGATAGCAGTGTAGTTATTTCCATGTTTATATAGATAGCAGTGTAGATACTTCCATTGATATACAGATAGCTGTGTAGATATGTGCATGTTCATAAAGATAGCGGTGTAGATATTTCCATGTTTGTAGAGATAGAGGTGTAGATATTTCCATGTTCATACAGATAGCGGTGTAGATATTTCCATGTTCATACAGATAACGGTGTAGATATTTCCATGTTCATGCAGAAAGCGGTGTAGATATTTCCATGTTCATACAGTTAGCGGTGTAGATATTTCCATGTTCATACAGATGGCGGTGTAGATATTTACATGTTCATACAGATGGCGGTGTAGATATTTCCATGTTCGTATAGATGGCGATGTAGATATTTCCATGTTCATAGAGATGGTGGTGTAGATATTTCCATGTTTATACAGATAGCAGTGTAGTTATTTCCATGTTTATAGAGATAGCAGTGTAGATACTTCCATTGATATACAGATAGCTGTGTAGATATGTGCATGTTCATACAGATAGCGGTGTAGATATTTCCATGTTTGTACAGATAGCGGTGTAGATATTTCCATGTTCATACAGATAGCGGTGTAGATATTTCCATGTTCATACAGATAACGGTGTAGATATTTCCATGTTCAAACAGATAGCGGTGTAGATATTTCCATGTTCATACAGTTAGCGGTGTAGATATTTCCATGTTCATACAGATGGCGTTGTAGATATTTACATGTTCATACAGACAGCAGTGTAGATATTTCCATGTTCACACAGATAGCGGTGTAGATATTTCCATGTTCATACAGTTAGCGGTGTAGATATTTCCATGTTCATGCAGATAGCGGTGTAGATATTTCCATGTTCATCCAGATAGCGGTGTAGATATTTCCATGTTCATACACATAGCGGTGTAGATGTTTCCATGTTCATACAGTTAACGGTGTAGATATTTCCATGATCATACAGACAGCGGTGTAGATATTTCCATGTTCACACAGATAGCGGTGTAGATATTTCCATGTTCATACAGTTAGCGGTGTAGATATTTCCATGTTCATGCAGATAGCGGTGCAGATATTTCCATGTTCATACATTTAGCGGTGTAGATATTACCAGGTTCATTCAAATGGCGGTGTGGATATTTCCATGTTCATAGAGATGGCGGTGTAGTTATTTCCATGTTTATGCAGATAGCGGTGTAGTTATTTCCATGTTCATACATTTAGCGGTGTAGATATTTCCAGGTTCATACAAATGGCGGTGTGGATATTTCCATGTTCATAGAGATGGCGGTGTAGTTTTTTCCATGTTTATGCAGATAGCGGTATAGATATTTCCATGTTTATACACTTGGCGGTGTAGATATTTCCATGTTTATAGAGATGGCGGTCTAGATATTTCCATGTTTATAGAGATAGTGGTGTAGTTATTTCCATGTTTATAGAGACATCATTGTAGATATTTCCATGTTTATACAGATAGCGGTGTAGATATTTCCATGTTTATACTGATAGCAGTGTAGATGTTTCCATGTTTATAGAGATAGTGGTGTAGATAATTTCAAATTTGTACAGGTAGCAGTGTAGATATTTCCAAGTTCATACAGATAGCGGTGTAGATATTTCCACGTTTATAGAGATGGCGGTGTAGATATTTCCATGTTCATACTGATGGCGGTGTAGATATTTCCATGTTTTTAGAGATGTTGGTGTAGATATTTTCATGTTTACACTGAAGGCGGTGGAGATATTTCCATGTTTACTCAGATAGTGGTGTAAACATTTCCATGTTTACACAGATAGCGGTGTGGATATTTCCATGTTTATACAGATAGCGGTGTAGATATTTCCATGTTTATACAGACAGCGGTGCGGATTCTTCCATGTTTATACAGATAGTAGGGCAGATATTTCCATGTTTATACAGATAGCGGTGTAGATATTTCCATGTTCATAAAGATGACGTTGTAGATATTTCGAAGTTTATAGAGATAGCGCTGTCGTTCTTTCCATATTTATAGAGAAATCTCTGTAGTTATTTCCATGTATATGCAGATAGCTGTGTAGATATTTCCATGTTCATGCAGATAGCGGTGTAGATATTTCCATGTTCATCCAGATGCCGGTGTAGATATATCCATGTTCATACAGATGGCGGTGAAGATATTTCCATGTTCATACAGATGGCGGTGTAGATATTTCCATGTTCACAGATGGCGGTGTAGATATTTCCATGTTCATACAGATGGCGGTGTAGATATTTCCGTGTTCATACAAATGGTGGCGTAGATATTTCCATGTTCATAGAGATGGCGGTGTAGATATTTCCATGTTTATACAGATAGCAATGTAGATATTTCCATATTTATAGAGATAGCAGTGTAGATATTTCCATTGATATACAGATAGCTGTGTAGATATTTGCATGTTCATACAGATAGCGGTGTAGATATTTCCATGTTCATCCTGATAGCGGTGTAGATATTTCCATGTTCATACAGATAGCGGTGTAGATATTTCCATGTTTTAGAGATAGCGGTGTAGATATTTCCATATTCATAGAGATAGCGGTGTAGATATTTCCATGTTCATACAGTTAGCGGTGTAGATATTTCCATGTTCATACAGATGGCGGTGTAGATATTTCCATGTTCATACAGATGGCGGTGTAGATAATTAAATGTTCGTACAGATGGCGGTGTAGATGTTTCCATGTTCATAGAGATGGTGGTGTAGTTATTTCCATGTTTATGCAGATAGCGGTATAGATATTTCCATGTTGATACACATGGTGGTGTAGATATTTCCATGTTTATAGAGATGGCGGTCTAGATATCTCCATGTTTATAGAGATTGTGGTGTAGTTATTTCGAAGTTTATAGAGACAGCATTGTAGATATTTCCATGCTTATGCAGATAGCGGTGAAGATATTTCCATGTTTATACAGATAGCGGTGTAGATATTTCCATCTTTGTACAGATAGCAGTGTAGATATTTCCATGTTTATAGAGATAGTGGTGTAGATAATTTCAATTTTATACAGATAGCAGTGTAGATATTTCCAATTTCATACAGATAGCGGTGTAGATATTTCCACGTTTATAGAGATGGCGGTGTAGATATTTCCATGTTCATTCAGACGGCGGTGTAGATATTTCCATGTTTATAGAGATGGCCGTGTAGATATTTCCATGTTTACACAGATGGCGGTGTAAATATTTCCCTGTTTACACAGATAGCGGTGTAGACAATTCCATGTTCATAGAGATGGCGGTGTAGATATTTCAATGTTCATACAAATGGCGGTGTAGATATTTCTATGTTCATAGAGATGGCGGTGTAGATATTTCCATGTTTATACAGATAGCAGTGTAGTTATTTCCATGTTTATAGAGATAGCAGTGTAGATATTTCCATTGATATACAGATAGCTGTGTAGATATTTACATGTTCATACAGATGGCGGTGTAGATATTTCCATGTTCGTACGGATGGCAGTGTAGCTATTTCCATGTTCGTACTGGAGGCGGTGTAGATATTTCCATGTTCATACAGATAGCAGTGTAGATATTTACATGTTTATAGAGATAGCAATGTAGATATTTCCATTGATCTACATATAGCTGGGTAGATAATTGCATGTTCATACTGATAGCGGTGTAGATATTTCCATGTTCGTACAGATGGCGGTGTAGATATTTCCATGTTCATACAGATGGCGGTGTAGATATTTCCGTTTTCATACAAATGGCGGTGTAGATATTTCCATGTTCATAGACATGGCGGTGTAAATATTTCCATGTTTATACAGATAGCAATGTAGATATTTCCATGTTTATAGAGATAGCGGTGTAGATATTTCCGTTTATGTACAGATAGCTGTGTAGATATTTCTATGTTCATACAGATAGCGGTGTAGATATTTCCATGTTTTACAGAAAGCGGTGTAGATATTTCCATGTTCATACAGATAGCGGTGTAGCTATTTCCATGCTGATACAGTTAGCGGTGTAGATATTTGCATGTTCATACAGATGGCGGTGTAGATATTTACATGTTCATACAGATGGCGGTGTAGATATTTTCTTGTTCGTACGGATGGCAGTGTAGATATTTCCATGATCATACAGGTGGCGGTGTAGATATTTCCATGTTCATACAGATAGCAGTGTAGTTATTTCCATGTTTATAGAGATAGCAGTGTAGATAATTCCATTGATATACAGATAGCTGTGTAGATATTTACATGTGCATACAGATGGCGGTGTAGATATTTCCATGTTCGTACAGATGGCAGTGTAGCTATTTCCATGTTCATACTGGAGGCGGTGTAGAAATTTCCATGTTTATACAGATAGCAGTGTAGATATTTACATGTTTATAGAGATAGCAATGTAGATATTTCCATTGATCTACATATAGCTGGGTAGATATTTGCATGTTCATACTGATAGCGGTGTAGATATTTCCATGTTCGTACAGATAGCAGTGTAGATATTTCCATGTTCATACAGATAACGGTGTAGATAATTCCATGTTCATACAGATAGCGGTGTAGATATTTCCATGTTCATACAGTTAGCGGTGTAGATATTTCCATGTTCATACAGATGGCGGTGTAGATATTTACATGTTCGTACAGATAGCGGTGAAGATATTTCCATGTTCGTAGAGATGGCGGTGTAGATATTTCCATGTTCAAAGAGATGGCGGTGTAGATATTTCCATGTTTATCCAGATAGCGGTATAGATATTTCCATGTTTCTACAGATGGTGGTGTAGATATTTCCATGTTTATAGAGATGGCGGTCTAGATATTTCCATGTTTATAGAGATAGTGGTGTAGTTATTTCCAAGTTTATAGAGACAGCATTGTAGATATTTCCATGTTTATACAGATAGCGGTGAAGATATTTCCATGTTTATACAGATAGCGGTGTAGATATTCCCATGTTTATACAGATAGCAGTGTAGATATTTCCATGTTAATAGAGATAGTGGTGTAGATAATTTCAATTTTATACAGATAGCAGTGTAGATATTTCCAAGTTCATACAGATAGCGGTGTAGATATTTCCACGTTTATAGAGATGGCGGTGTAGATATTTCCATGTTCATACAGATGGCGGTGTAGATATTTCCATGTTCGCACGGATGGCAGTGTAGATATTTCCATGTTCATACAGGTGGTGGAGTAGATATTTCCATGTTTATACAGATAGCAGTGTAGTTATTTCCAAGTTTATAGAGATAGCAGTGTAGATATTTCCATTTATATACAGATAGCTGTGTAGATATTTGCATGTTCATACAGATAGCTGTGTAGATATTTCCATGTTCGGACAGATAGCGGTGTAGATATTTCCATGTTCATACAGATAGCAGTGTAGATATTTCCATGTTCATAGAGATAACAGTGTAGATATTTCCATGTTCATACAGATAGCCTTGTAGATATTTCCATGTTCATACAGATAGCGGTGTAGATATTTCCATGCTCATACAGATGGCAGTGTAGATATTTACATGTTCATACACATGGCGGTGTAGATATTTCCATGTTCTTGCAGATGGCGGTGTAGATATTTCCATATTCATAGAGATGGCGGTGTAGATATTTCCATGTTTATGCAGATAGCAGTATAGGTATTTCCATGTTTATACAGATGGTGCTGTAGATATGTCCATGTTTATAGAGATGGCGGTCTGGATATTTCCATGTTTATAGAGATAGTGGTGTAGTTATTTCCAAGTTTATAGAGACAGCGTTGTAGATATTTCCATGTTTATACAGATAGCGGTGAAGATATTTCCATGTTTATACAGATAGCGGTGTAGATATTTCCATGTTTATACAGACAGCAGTGTAGATATTTCCATGTTTATAGAGATAGTGGTGTAGAAAATTTCAATTTTAAACAGAGAGCAGTGTAGATATTTCCAAGTTCATACAGATAGCGGTGTAGATATTTCCATGTTCATACAGTTAGCGGTGTAGATATTTCCATGTTCATACAGATGGCGGTGTAGATATTTCCATGTTCATACAGGTGGCTGTGTAGATATTCCCATGTTTTTACAGATAGCTGTGTAGTTATTTCCATGCTTATAGAGATAGCAGTGTAGATATTTCCATTGATATACAGATAGCTGTGTAGATATTTGCATGTTCATACAGATAGCGGTGTAGATATTTCCATGTTCGTACAGATAGCGGTGTAGATATTTCCATATTCACACGTGTAGCGGTGTAGATATTTCCATGTTCATACAGTTAGCGGTGTTGATATTTCCATGTTCATACAGTTAGCGGTGTAGATACTTCCATGTTCATGCAGATAGCGGTTTAGATATTTCCATGTTCATCCAGATGCCGGTGTAGATATATCCATGTTCATACAGACGGCGATGAAGATATTTCCATGTTCATACAGATGGCCGTGTAGATATTTCCATGTTCATACAAATGGCGGGGTAGATATTTCCATGTTCATACAGATGGCGGTGTAGATATTTCCGTGTTCATACAAATGGCGGTGTAGATATTTCCATGTTCATAGAGATGGCAGTGTAGGTATTTCCATGTTTATACTGATAGCAATGTAGATATTTCCATGTTCATACAGATAGCGGTGTAGATATTTCCATGTTCATACAGATAGCGGTGTAGATATTTCCATGTTCATAGAGATAGCGGTGTAGATATTTCCATGTTTTACAGATTGTGGTGTAGATATTTCCATGTTCATACAGATAGCGGTGAATATATTTCCATTTTCATACAGTTAGCGGTGTAGATATTTCCATGTTTATACAGATAGCAGTGTAGATATTTCCATGTTTATAGGGACAGTGGTGTAGATAATTTCAATTTTATACCGAGAACAGTGTAGATATTTCCAAGTTCATACAGATTGCGATGTAGATATTTCCACGTTTATAGAGATGGCAGTGTAGATATTTCCATGTTCATACAGATGGCGGTGTAGATATTTCCATGTTCATACAAATGGCGGTGTAGATATTTCCATGTTTACACAGATGTCGGTGTAGGTATTTCCATGTTTACACAGATAGCGGTGTAGACATTTCCATGTTTACACAGATAGCGGTGTAGATATTTCCATGTTCATACAGACAGCGGTGTAGATATTTCCATGTTCATACAGATGGCGGTGTAGATATTTACATGTTCATACAGATGGCAGTATAGATATTTCCATGTTCGTGCAGATGGCGGTGTAGATATTTCCATGTTCATAGAGATGGCGGTGTAGATATTTCCATGCTTATGCAGATAGCGGTATAGATATTTCCATGTTTATACAGACGGTGGTGTAGATATTTCCATGTTTATAGAGATGGCGGTCTAGATATTTCCTTGTTTATAGAGATAGTGGTGTAGTTATTTCCAAGTTTATAGAGACAGCGTTGTAGATATATCCATGTTTATAAAGATAGCGGTGTAGATATTTCCATGTTCATACACATGGCGGTGTAGATTTTTCCATGTTCATAGAGATAGCGGTGTAGATATTTCCATGGTCATACAAATGGCGGTTTAGATATTTCCATGTTCATAGAGATGGCGTTGTAGATATTTCCATGTTTGTTCAGATAGCAGTGTAGTTATTTCCATGTTGATAGAGATAGCAGTGTAGATATTTCCATTGATATTCAGATAGCTGTGTAGATATTTCCATGTTCATACAGATAGCGGTGCAGATATTTCCATGTTCATACAGATAGCGGTGTAGATATTTCCATGTTCGTACAGATAGCGGTGTAGATATTTCCATGTTCATACAGTTAGCGGTGTAGATATTTCCATGTTCATACAGATGGCGGTGTAGATATTTCCATGTTCATACAGATGGCGGTGTAGATATTTCCATGTTCGCACGGATAGCAGTGTAGATATTTCCATGTTCATACAGGTGGCGGTGTAGATATTTCCATGTTTATACAGATAGCAGTTTAGTTATTTCCATGTTTATAGAGATAGCAGTGTAGATATTTCCATTGTTATACAGATAGCTGTGTAGATATTTGCATGTTCATACAGATAGTGGTGTAGATATTTCCATGTTCGTACAGATAGTCGTGTAGATATTTCCATGTTCATACAGATAGCGGTGTAGATATTTCCATGTTCATACAGATAACGGTGTAGATATTTCCATGTTCATACCGATAGCCTTGTAGATATTTCCATGTTCATACAGTTAGCGGTGTAGATATTTCCATGTTCATACAGATGGCGGTGTAGATATTTACATGTTCATACAGATGGCGGTGTAGATATTTCCATGTTCATACAGATGACGGTGTAGATATTTCCATGTTTATACAGATGGCAGTGTAGATATTTTCGTGTTTATGCAGATGGCAGTGTAGATATTTTCGTGTTTACTGAGATAGCGGTGTAGATATTTCCATGTTGGTACACATAGCGGTGTAGAGATTTCCAAGTTTATACAGATAGCCATGTAGATATTTCCATGTTTATTGAGATAGCGCTGTAGATAATTCCTTGTTTATACAGATAGCGGTATAGGTATTTCCTTGTTTCTACAGATGGCGGTGTAGATATTTCCATGTTTATAGAGACGGCAGTGTAGATATTTCCTTGTTTATAGACGTAGTGGTGTAGTTATTTCCAAGTTTATACAGATAGCTTTGTAGATATTTCCATGTTTATACAGATAGCGGTGTAGATATCTCCACGTTTTTAGAGATGGCGGTCTAGATATTACCGTGTTTATACAGATAGTGGTGTAGATATTTCAATGTTTATAGAGATAGCGCTATAGATATTTCCATTTTTATACAGATAGCAATGTAGATATTTCCATGTTCATAAAGATAGCAGCGTAGATATTTCCATGTTTACACAGATAGCGATGTGGATATTTCCATGTTCATTCAGATGGTGATGTAGATATTTCTATGTTCATACAGATGGCGGTGTAGATATTTCCATGTTCATAGAGATAGCGGTGTAGATATATCCATGTCTATAGGGATAGCGGTGTGGTTATTTCCATTTTTATTGAGATAGCAGTGTAGATATTTCCATTTATATACAGATAGCTGTGTAGATATTTCCATGTTCATACAGATAGCGGTGGACATATTTCCATGTTCATACAGATAGCGGTGTAGATATTTCAATCTTCATACAGATAGCGATCTAGATATTTCCATGTTTATAGAGATAGCGGTGTAGATATTTCCATGTTTATGGACATAGCGGTGTAGATATTTCCACTTTTATACAGATAGCAGTGTGTATTTTTCCATGTTCATACAGATAGCGGTGTATATATTTTCACCTTTAAAGAGATGGCGGTGTAGATATATCCATGTTCATTCAATTGGTGATGTAGCTATTTCCATGTTTATAGAGATGACGTTGTAGATATTTCCATGTTCATACAGATGGCGGTGTAGATATTTCCATGTTCGTACAGTTGGCCGTGAAGCTATTTCCATGTTCATAGAGATGGCGGTGTAGATATTTCCATGTTTATGCAGATAGCGGTATACATGTTTCCATGTTTATACAGAGGGTGGTGTAGATATTTCCATGTTTATAGAGATGGCGGTCTAGATATTTCCATGTTTATAGAGATAGTGGTGTAGTTATTTCCAAGTTTATAGAGACAGCGTTGTAGATATTTCCATGTTTATACAGATAGCGGTGAAGTTATTTCCATGTTTATACAGATAGCGCTGTAGATATTTTCATGTTTATACAGATAACAGTGTAGATATTTCCATGTTTATAGAGATAGTGGTGTAGATAATTTGAATTTTATACAGATAGCAGTGTAGATATTTCCAAGTTCATACAGATAGCGGTGTAGATATTTCCTCGTTTATAGAGATGGCAGTGTAGATATTTCCATGTTCATACAGACGGCGGTGTAGATATTTCCATGTTTATAGAGAAGGCCGTGTAGATACTTCCATGTTTACACAGATGGCGGTGTAAATATTTCCATGTTTACACAGATAGCGGTGTAGACATTTCCATGTTCATAGAGATGGCGGTGAAGATATTTCCATGTTTATAGTAATGGCGGTGCAGATATTTCTATGTTCATAGAGATGGCGGTGTAGAGATTTCCATGTTTATACAGATAGCAGTGTAGTTATTTCCATGTTTATAGAGATAGCAGTGTAGATATTTCCATTGATATACAGATAGCTGTGTAGATATTTGCATGTTCATACAGATAGCGGTGTAGATATTTCCATGTTCATACAGAGGGCGGTGTAGATATTTCCATGTTCATACAGATACCGGTGTAGTTATTTCCATGTTCATACAGATAGCGGTGTGGATATTTCCATGTTCATACAGATAGCTGAGTAGATATTTCCATGTTCATATAGTTAGCAGTGTAGATATTTCCATGTTCATAGAGATGGCGGTGTAGATATTTACATGTTCATACAGATGGCGGTGTAGATATTTCCATGTTCGTGCGGATGGCAGTGTAGATATTTCCATGTTAATACAGGTGGCGGTGTAGATATTTCCATGTTTATACAGATAGCAGTGTAGTTATTTCCATGTTTATAGAGATAGCAGTGTGGGTATTTCCATTGATATACAGATAGCTGTGTAGATATTTGCATGTTCATACACATAGCGGTGTAGATATTTCCATGTTCGTACAGATAGCGGTGTAGATATTTCCATGTTCATACAGATATCGGTGTAGATATTTCCATGTTCATACAGATAGCGGTGTAGAT